>NC_081290.1:11964090-12267121 GCF_030435805.1 Mustela lutreola
CCAGAAAACCAATAGAAGGGAAAACCATTAATACCGGGTTAATCTACTTAATAATGTAATGGAAGTAGAATGCCTTAGGAGTAAACAAGTCTGTTCAATCTCTTCTTTAAGATCACATTTCTCACCATATTATGTTTACCCAACTAGCATCTATTTAAATTCAACTTTCAAATAGCAAATGAGTGTTATTAAGGTTCTGGCTGAAAACTTCAGGTAAGAAATTTAAAAACCTTATGACAAGTAATATAAAAGCAATGTATGATGTATATTTGGATTTATATTTTCTTCTAAAAGAAATATCAATCATTACAAGGTTGTGGGTTAAATTTTAGCTTGTTTCATTACTTTAAAAAAGTATCCATTTCTATTTTTAAATAATTTGGGTTCCCCCCACCAGGTGTTATACTTAAGAATAATTTGATATTGAGGGAACTGTTCTATTGAGCAGTAAGGTGAATGCTTTATCCCAGTGTGAGCTCATTGGCTTCTTTAATTTTTATGTTTTAAAGATTTTACTTATTTATTTGAAAGAGAGAGCATAAGCAAGGGGAGGGGCAGAGGGAGAAGCAAACCCCCCGATGAACAAGGAGCCCAATGCCAGGCTCAACCTCAGGACCCTGGGATCATGACCCAAGCAGAAGGCAAACACTTAACCAACTGAGACACACAGATGCTGGCTCACTGTCCTCTTTAAAGGTTTATCTATTACCTTTAGTTCCTACAGTGGAAAATTCATTTGGTCCTTAACTAGCTAACACATAAAGTGAATACAGAGAGTATTCAAAAAAATACAAAAATGATTCTCACAAGTGACTACTATAGTCTTTAAGAGAGCACGGCATAATAAGAATCAATATGTCATTATTTGGTGGGTATTTTATTTCTTAATGTTGTGTAATGGATTTTTTATGTCTATATGTTTTATATTTATATATTCTAAATTTATATATATCAAATAAGCTTTATGCAAAGTCAAATTTATTTATTTAAAAAGGGATATTTAAAGTTTCTGTAAAGAAAATCCTGACGTAAAAGCAATAACCAGTTTTGGTAATGTAAATACTATGTATGCCCCCTTTTTGTTCAGTTAATTGAAGCATCTTTTATTATCATGACCTAGGATAAAAATATTTGTATATAGTAACTTCTTTTTAATTACATTAGCTTTTCCTTTGAACTCATCAGATTTCATTAATACATTAGTCATATTGTTAGC
This sequence comes from Mustela lutreola, assembly GCF_030435805.1. NCBI lineage: Eukaryota > Metazoa > Chordata > Mammalia > Carnivora > Mustelidae > Mustela > Mustela lutreola. The sequence goes on from NC_081290.1 coordinate 11,965,307, forward strand.
TATAATCTCCAAAAATTTTTTGGAGAGAGTAGATTACCATTTCAGTGATCCTAGGGTCAGAATAATTAAAATCACATTTTTAGTTTTCAGAAAACAACCTATTTAAGTCTTTATGGCCCATATAATTTCTTCATTTAGCTTTTTATTAAATTTAAGAACATAAATCAAAAATTAAACTTCAATAGGTTGAGAAGTTTCTCAATACTATTCCATTATTGAGGTCCTTTCTCAAAAACCAAAGTTTATTTATGATATAACACTGGTTTCCATAATGCACATCGCTCATCACTCATGTCCAGTCACTTCAAACTCCAAGATAAGCATCAAATACCACATCTGTAATGAAAACTTTCCTATCTTTACTCCCCACCTTCAACTTCCAAACAACAGAAAGCAATCTCTGTAAGAGCTGTGATGGTTTTTACCTGTGTCATTTCATCTGAAGGCACCTGTCATTTTCTCTACTTAGGAGAAAGAATTAAATGAGGAAGACAATAGATTTTAAATATGTCTTTTATTTTGGCACTATGCTTGTAGATTAATCAATATTATTTTATTTATTTAAATATAATTTTTATCTTATATACTGTTTATATTATCACATAATTTGTAGTAGTTATTGAAGAGTTATGCATTTTATATATTAATGAATGTTTTATTATTTATCTTGTTTTATTTAATACTCATAAAAGCCTTTTGGATTGTTTCTAATTTCTATTTGATAGATGAGAAAAGTGGGTCTCATCAATATTAAGCAGCTTAATGCTAAATTAAAATTCTTTGTTTTTGATTCTAATACCTAAATTCTTATATTATCATGCTGACTTAATACTATGCTGATTTTTACTGTAGTTACATATGCAATTATCTCCACTGAGAGCATAAAATAGATGTAAGAATTATCTCTTTGGTTCATCTTTCACTTAGCTGTGAGTTTTCTGTCTAGTAGGCACCCAATAAACCCAAATAAACTGAACAAAGACTATATTTTAATTGTTTAAAACTGAATCTTTTCTCTTGTAGTGAATAAAATGAGTGTAATAATAGTAAATTGTTACTAGTGCTTCATTCTAGTGAGTCACAACAACTGTTTTAAAGTATCCTGGCAAGTAACTCTGAATCAGGCTGACACGAGCAGCCAGAAATTTTGTGCATACTATAACATTTTAGTATATGGAGCCTTGAATTGAAATCCATACCATGAACTGTATGATTACTCTGCCGAACTCTGAATAGTACTTTGTAAAAGTTAGTAACTATTTTAAAGAAGCAATCAGGGTTTCACTATAGATTACCTTTGGTGATAGGGGAGCTCAGAAAAAACATCACTAAAAAATACAAGATTTCTAATTTCAACAGGTCTATTAAAAAAAAAAAACTCCATGTATACATGGACATATGCATACATATGCACAATTTTCAGAGATTATTTTACTCCTGATTTGTCCTACATTACCCAGTGTGAGTTACACAAACTTTTTTTTAAAATTTTTTCAATTTATTTATTTTCAGAAAAACAGTATTCATTATTTTTTCACCACACCCAGTGCTCCATGCAATCCGTGCCCTCTATAATACCCACCACCTGGTACCCCAACCTCCCACACCCCCGCCACTTCAAACCCCTCAGATTGTTTTTCAGAGTCCATAGTCTCTCATGATACACAAACTTATAGTGTGTATTTTATATGTGTCAGCATGTTTGGGGTACTTTATGGTTTATAGGGGTAGACTCCTTACAACTGGTAAGGAGACATGATAGACTCTGATAGGACAATGTATCCTAGTGATTAATACAGTAGACTCTGAGAGCCAAAGAGCCTAAAGACTACTACTACCATTTTTTTTCTTATTCTACTATATGACTTTGGCAAATTACTAAACTTCCTTGAGCAATGGTTTCTTCTTTGATATGAGAATATAGGATCTATTTCATTGAATCTTTTTTTTTTTTTTTTAGTGAGAAATAAATGAGCTTAACATGTAACACACTTTGCACAATGTCTGACACACAGTAAGGGCTTAATTAATACTAGAAATTATGAAAGGTTTGGTCTAAATATCTCATAGTTGCTCCTCACACAGACCAGCTGGCTTTTGAACGGCACTTTCCACAGAAGAAAGGTTGAATTAGCAATTCTCCTCAAAGACCTCCTATTGATTAGTAACATTAACATATATACTTACAAAACAGTTTAGTCATTTATTTATAATTTTTTCTCAGTGATTATTAATACAAAATATTTTCCTAAAAATGGGGTACCTGGGTGACTCAGTAGATTAAGTGTTTGCCTTTTGCTCAGGTCATGATCTCAGGGTCCTGGGATTGAGCCCCCACATTGGGCTCCCTGCTTCACAGGAAGCCTGCTTCTCCCTCTCCCACTCCCTCTGCTTGTGTTTCCTCTCTTGCTGTGTCTCTCTGTCAGATAAGTAAATAAATAAAGTGTTTAAAAAAATAAAAATTAAAAAAATATTTTCTTAAATGTATTATTAAAGTAGTAATAAAAATTAAACTTTCTGTAATTGCTAATACTTCACATTTTTGTAAATATTTTTTTTGCAATAATCTTATCTATTAAGAACCAGTTACTACAGGGATACCTGGTGGCTCAGTGTGTTAAAGAGTCTCCCTTCAGCTCAGATCCTGATCCCGGGGTCCCTGATCAGTAAGGAACATGCTTCTCCCTCTCCTCCCTGTACCCATTCTTACTACCTCTGTCTGTCTCTCTTTCTTTCCAATAAATAAATACATAAATAAATAAATAAAATCTTTTTAAAAAAAGAACAAATTACTACTCTAATAATATTTAATTGTTGCTAATGACATTGTACTAAATGCATTAAATATTGGAAAATCTATAGCCTTGGTATGTCTACATTTCTGAGCAAGTTCTGACCTAACCTGGTATTTCAATACCCAGGACCAAATGTAGAGTTAAGATATAGAGTGACTTCAAGGAATTTAATAGTAAGAATTTCACAATTATGAGATGCAATGAAAGGTTTGAAGGCTCACGTTTAAGAAAACGATCAGAGAGTGAGAATCATAACCCAAGCTAAAGCAACAGGTGGAGAAGTAAGACACATGTTACCCCAAGCCTGTAATTATCATAAAATAGGTGCTACCATGGGTAATATCATTTGGTCAAGAGAAGGCTCTTAAGGGTATCAATTGTTCTGAATCAAAACTGAAAAATAATTTTCCTTTTCTTTTTGCTTGAAAAGCAGAGAGATTCGTTTATGTCACATTTCATCAAGTCTTCTACATCAAGATACATCATGTTAAACAAGAACATTCTGCTGTTTTCTCTTAAGATTAGTCTCTTAGGAATCACTCTTGGTGGCAATGTTCTGATTTGGCCAATGGAAGGGAGTCATTGGCTGAACATTAAGATAATTATAGATGAATTGATTAAAAAAGAGCATAACGTGACTGTCTTAGTTGCCTCTGGTGCACTTTTCATCTCACCAGCCTCTAAACCATCTCTGATGTTTGAAATATATAAGGTGCCCTTTGGCAAAGAAAGAATAGAAGGAATCATCAAGGACTTTGTCTTGACATGGATGGAAAATAGGCCATCTCCTTCAACCATTTGGAGATTCTATCAGGAGATTGCTAGAGTCCTCAAGGACTTTCACATACTGTCTAGAGAAATCTGTGATGGTGTTCTCAAAAACCAAAACCTGATGGACAAGCTGAAGAAAAGCAAATTTGAGGTCCTAATATCAGATCCGGTATTTCCTTGTGGTGATATAGTAGCTTTAAAACTGGGAATTCCATTTATGTTCTCCTTGAGGTTTTCTCCAGCTTCAACAGTGGAAAAGCATTGTGGGAAGGTACCATTCCCTCCTTCCTATGTACCTGCTATATTATCAGAACTCTCCGACCAGATGTCTTTCACTGACAGAGTAAGAAATTTCATCTCCTACCATCTACAGGACTACATGTTTGACAGTCTTTGGAAATCATGGGATTCCTACTATAGTGAAGCTTTGGGTATGTGATTTTTAAAATTAATATCCAAATTTGAACAGAGTTTTGTATCACTTCTTAATTTCCCTGAAGTTTTTTTTTTTTTCAATCCCACATATTGATAAACTATCTATTAGTAACATTTGAGAACAGGAAGAAAGATAAAAAACAATATGCTTTGTAACTATAGTGTGTTGTTTTCCAATTTTATGGACTCAAAGATACCAGCTAAGTTCTTTCATGGATGACATATAGCAAGTTTTAAAACAGGACTGAATTCTCATTCAGATATTGCATTGATGATAGAAATTGCCTAGAAATTTCAGTGGTGAGTAGAGAAAGCTGGAAGAGATTAGACTTCCTATAAGTCCATTACTAATATAGACGTATGTGTGTGTGTGTTTAAAAACTTACATGAGTATGGATAATCTCTGATCATTGTTTCATTGTTCATATATTTCCTACTGTTTACTAGGTGCCCCCTAGGTAGGGAAGTTATAAAAAGGACTAAGATGAAGATCCTGACTTCAAGAATTTCAGTCAAGCAGAGAAGTCATACAAGAGAGGGAATATTTACAGTATGAACAATGTGGGTAATGAAAATATGTATAAAGAACAGAGAGTATAAAAGAGTTGGGCAGAATATAATAGGAGAGAGTGACATTCTGAGGAACTAGAGTGGAGGTGATACACAAGAAAAAATTTAAAGAGTTAATATGAATCTTTCTGCAAAACCAGGGTGGAGAAAGAAACTGTCCAATGTGGAATCTGAAAGTAGTATTATGTGTGCTGGGTATTACTGATGATTCTTTATTTATAAAGGTCAAAGTGCAAGGTGGGGGGGGGCATGAGAAAGAACAATGAAGATGTCAGGCTTGCAAAAACTGGTTAATTCAAATAAGTATTTTCAAAGTCTCTTGTATGTCATGCTAAGCATTTTGGTTTTTGTCTACTAAACAACTGAGAACAGTTAAAAGGGATGTACTATAACTAGATTGCATCTTACATACAATATCTGGATAGATGTGGACCTGGTGTGAAAAGATGTTAGCTTATAAGCTTCTACATAACTCCAGGAAAGATGTGGTAAGAGCATGTACTCGTGAAGTAGCTTGTAAGTGGAGAAAAATAATGCAGACGAGACTCCCATAGTAAGGCAATCAGGAGCGCAGGCTCTTGATAAAGAATTTCCACTTACAAGTGTATGACCATGGAGAAGCAATTAATTCTCTTTACATCTGCATTTATTCACCCCATCTCTAACAGAGCTACTATAAGGACTAAATTAGTTAACATATAAAAGGATCTTATAATACTATCTAGGAGCTAGAAACCATTTAATTTGCTTTAGCTGTTTATCATGAAAAATTAATAAAAGCTAATGGCTAATTGGTTAGGACATGTTAAAAGGCATGAAGAAGAGATTAAGATGGTTTCTTTGGGGGGGGTTATAATTGGTATATAATATATTATTTTCTGGTGTAAAACATAATGATTCTATGTATGTATATATAACCATATGATCACCACAGTAAGTCTAGTTAACACTTGTGACCGGACATAATTACATTATCTTTCCTTGTGGTGAGAACTTTTATGAGGTACTCTTTTAGCAACTTTTGAATATACAATACAGTGTTAACTATAGTCACCAAGCTATTTATTAAATCCCCAGGATTTATTTATGTTGTAACTGGAAGTTTGTGCCTTTAGACCTTCTTCATCCATTTCCCCCACCCCTACCCTCCACCTCTAGCAACCACCAATCTGTTCTCTGTATCAGAGTTGGGGTGCTGTTTGTTTTGTTTGTTTTTTTTTTTTGCATATTCCACATATAAATGAAATTATACATTGTTTGTCTTTCTCTGACTTATTTCACTTAGCGTAATGCCCTCGGGGTCCACCCACATTACCATAAATGGCAGGATTCTCTTTTTTATGTTTGAATAAATAATTATTATAATTTATAATTTTAATCTCCATTGTAGATAAAAATAATGCTGTAATGAACATGGGGACATAGCTATCTCTTAGAAATAGTGGTTTTGTTTTCTTTGGGTATAGTCTAGAAGTAGAATTCCTATCAAAGAATTACTGGATAATATGATGGTTCAATTTAATTTTTTTAGGAATCTCTATACTGTTTTCCATAGTGTCTGTGTTAGTTTATACTCCTATCAATAGTGCACAAGGGTTTCCCTGTTTCCACATCCTTGCCAATACTTGTTGTACCTTGTCTTATAACCATTCTAATAGGTGTGAGTTCATTAACAACATAGGAAACAACAAATGTTGGTGGGGATGAAGGGAAAGGGGAACTTTCTTACACTGTTGGTGGTAATGGAAAATGAGACAGCCACTTTGGAAAAGAGTATGGAGGTTTCTCAAAATGTTAAAAATAGAGCTACCCTATGACGAGCAAATGCACTACTGAGTTTTATCCAAAGGGTACAAAAATACTGATTCAAAAGGTCACATGCACCCTGATGTTTTAGCAGCATTATCAACAATAACCAATAGCCAAATTATGGAAAGAGCCCAAATGTCTGCATGTGTGTTTGTGTGTGTGTGTGTATGTATATATATATATATATATATATATATATATATATATATATATATATAACTGAGCCATCAAAAGGAGTAAAATATCGCCATTTACATCAACATGGATGGATGGAGTTAAGAGTGTATCATGGTAAATGAGGTGAGTCAGAGAAACAAATGCCATATGATTTCACTCATATGTGGAATTTAAGAAACAAAACAAATGAACATAGGGGAAAGGAAAAAAAGAGAAGGAAACAACCCATAAGAAACTCTTAACTACAGAGTAAAAACTGAGGGTTGCTGGAGAGGAAATGGGCAGGGGATGGGCTAAATGGGTGATGGGTATTAAGGAGGGAAATTGTGATGAGCACTGGGTATTATATGTAAGTGATGAGTCACTGAATTCAACTCCTGAAACCAATATTACATTATATGTTAAATAACTAGAATTTAAATAAAAACTTTTAAAAGTCAATCAATAAATAACAGGTGTGAGATGATATCTTGTGGTGGTTTTGATTTGCATTTCCCCAATGATGAGTGGTATTGACCCCTATTCATGTACCTGTTGGCCATTTGTTTGTTCTTTGGAAAAATCTCTATTCATGTTCTCTAGCTTTTTTTTTTTTCCTGCTATTGAGTTATATGAGTTTTTATATACTTTGGATATTAATCTCTTATAAGATGTATGATTTGTAAATATTTTCTCCCATTTGGCAGGTTGCCTTTCCGTTTGTTGATGGTTTTCTTTGCTATGTAGAAGCTTTTCAGTTTGATGTAGTTGCTCTTGCTTATTGTTCTTTTGTTATCTTTGGTGTCAAATCCAAAAAATCATCGCCAAGGCGGATGTCAAGGAGCTGACCACCTTAAAGTTTCAGGTCTTATTGATCAAGTCTTTAAATCATTTTCAGTTTGTCTTTGTGTGTGGTGTAAGGAAGTGATCCAATTTCCTTCTTCTGCATGTAGCTGCCCAGTTTTTCACTTATTAAAGAGGCTGTCCTTTCCCCATTGTGTGTTCTAGGCTTTTTATAATGACTTAGTTGACCATATAAGTGTGGCTTCTTTGGCAAGGATTATTAAAAGAAGCATTAATTGTGGGGCGCCTGGGTGGCTCAGTGGGTTAAGCCTCTGACTTTGGCTCAGGTCATGATCTCAGGGTCCTGGCATCCAGTCCCATGTCGGGCTCTCTGCTCCGCAGGGAGCCAGCTTCCCCCTCTCTGTCTGTCTGCCTCTCTGCCTGCCTGTGATCTCTCTGTCAAATAAGTAAATAAAACATTTTAAAAAAAGAAGCGTTAATTATAATTGGCTCATCATCTTCTCTGGGTATGCTAAGTACTTGTCCCCAAATTCAAAAATTTATGTTTACCTCCTGGGATATAAATGAAAACTGAACTGTTCTGTTATTCAGAGAAAATAAGCATAGCTACTACATTGATTATAAACTAGCTTACAAAGGTAGAAGTGAATGGTCAATATTCTAGGGCTAAAACTGGATCTCTAAAAATGAAGAAAAATGATGAAGAAATGGCAATTTTATGAAGCTGTCAGGATCTGCAAAAACTCTCTAATCTGCTCATAGGTGTAATAAACAAAGATATCTGAATATGTGCAGCATCTCTGTTAATGAAATAGAGGAGCGTATACGTAACATCTTAGTCACGATATAGGTTTACATTTTTATCTCATTACTTATGTTTTTATCAACGACTTGTCCTCAATCTTGGAATAATAATTATCATGATCACAGTGCTTCTTATTCATATTAGTGACATTATACCCCAGATAAAACTTCCTCATGCTGGCAGTCTCAGAATCATGTTCCATTGTTTTGTGCTTGTAAGTGAATACTGGTAATGAAACCATACAATTTTTCCCAGTCATAAGACATGAGACTAATCTTTCTTAACAATTTGTTCATGGGAATGTAATGAAGTTTCTAAAAATCTTCTTACCCTCTGATTTTGATAATATCATGTTTCTAATCAAATTACACTCTTTTGACTTAAAATGACTATTTAAGTTTGTTTTATGAACGATATTCTTATTGATGTCAGGGACATGAAGACTCAATGAACACTCATATTCAAAAGACCAGGTAAGAAACAAAAGTACTGAAGTGACAGAGTGATCCATTTTCGTGCAAGCTTTTGTACATGTAGAATGATAAATGAGAATGATAAATGGAACCAACTTTTAAAAATCACTTCTTTCCAATGTATAACTTGATTTTTTTTTTTTAAATGCTCTAAACAAAGTCATTGCAATGAACCTTTATCCACTCAGGTCTCAAATTGTCACACCTGAGTAAATAAGTAGGACAGCTTTCTGTAAGATTACTTTTCTGCAGTGAAATGCAATAATCTGAGAATGAGTCTTTAATCTCTGCTAATTGCTAGGAATCAGATATTATAATGTCTAAATTATTTCTTTTATTTCAGCATTTGGGTATTTGGTTCAAATTCATGGTTCAAAATCATGATAGCAATAACAGTATTTGTTGATTTTTTCCTGTGCACTAGACATGTTATATCTCTTAATTTTTGCAATGAATTTGTGAAGAGAAAACTATCACAGATGAGATTATTGAGGTTGTGAAATATCAATTGCTAAAATAAAATTATATAGTGACTAGTAGGAGAAAATATTTTCAGATGAAATCCAGATACCAAAACTGCTAGAAAAATTTTCTCTCTTTTCTTAAAATTACGGGTGTAAGTCCATTATTCAGAATATTTTAGGTTTAAACATTCTCAGTTACTTTTCATCTTCCTAGATTTAGCTTTTGAAGTCTGCTGTTTTATTTCTTATTTATATTAAGTTTGCTAACTGGAGTTTAATTGGTTTGTTATCACTAGGAAACTTGTTGTTTCTTTAGGCAAAAGTTTCCATTTGACTGTTGCCTGGGGCGAGTTGCCTGACGATAGGTATCTGTTCGTAATAGAATTTAAGATGCTGTGTTTAACTGAAAGTAAGAAAAGGCTTCTACAGATTTCAAATATATTTATTTAAAGTTGAAGCAGGTAAATTTTGTTTTCATATACATATTAACAACAAAAAAACCCACCAAATTGGGGAAACATTTAAGAAAAAAAATAATGTAGCATTTTAGTGCTAGTAAAAATATTTATAATCCATAAACATTACCTATTGCTATCAACAGTTTTGTCCTTCGGCCAGTATAGAAACAAATAGCTTTTTTGTGTGAATGATCTTTATATGTTAGATTTATATGAATACATAATGTATTATTATACCTGAATAGTCAGATGATTACTCTCTAAGAATTAACGCTGTCTATAATAACAGACTTTCCCATAAATATATTAAATAGAAAAAAACAACACATCTTCAAAAAATTATGACTGTAATGTTCAGATCTTTACATGAACTAAACACTGATCAAAGGTAATTAACATAAAATAAAGTGCTAGAAATGAAACAAATGTGAATGTGTATATCCCCAAAGTGCTTGATTTCCAGTAGTCATTTTAAAGGAGAGAAAAATGTATTGGGGTTCTTTACCTAAAGAGTACTACATGTTAGTTTAGGACATTTTTCCCCTTCTTTCTTCCCAGTCTTTTTCTTGCTCCTCTATCTTCTCTTCCTTCCTTTCTTCCTCTATTTTTGGATGTAAATTAATTTTGTTTGGTTAGAATCTTTCCAAGGACCTCTGGTAGCATCCTTTTTTTCATAATGACCCATGAGTGGGATGACAGCCATAAGCATGCCATCCAAGAAGGAATTTGCTATGGGACATGCACAGTTTCAAGGGCACTGTCACTCTTCGCTGCAACTCAATGAAAGGGAATGGAGGTGATAATTTTTATGAAAATAATTTTGAATTTTCAGTGTGTATATTTCTTAAAATAAGTCACTTGTGAACCTTGGTACTGAAAACATTGTTAGTAACATATCATTTTTTTAAAAGAGTTTACTTATTTATTTATTTCAGAGAAAGAGAGAGAGCACAAGCAGGGGGGAAAGCAGGCAGAGCAGGCAGAGGGAGAAGCAGGCTCCCTGCAGAGCGAGGAGCTGGACGCGGGACTCGATCCTTAGACCCTAGGATCATGACCTGAGCTGAAGGCACCAACTGAGCCACCCAGACATCCCATAACATATCATTTTTGATGTGCCTCAAGATTGAGCATGACTGACACAAGAGGAACTTGTGGTGTTTAGGAATACCTGCACCAAAACTCAGGTACCGCAGAGGACCATTATCTGAGAAGCAGAAGAAAGGAAGTGCATCTAAGTGATAAGATCTGTTTAAATTGGTAGTTTTTAAAGAGTCTGTCCTTACTTTATCATATATAGTTAATGTTTATTGAGCATGGATGATGTTCCAAATAATGTACACAAATTAGAGTTGTTTTTTTTTTTTTCATTCAGTCCTCACATCTACAAGAAACAGGCACCAGCATTCTCTATTATTTTGTAATAAGGAGGCTGAGAAACTTGCCTGAGGATACAATGAAGAAAGTGGTGAAGCATTTGATGCGAGACCCTGAGCTAAAAGAAGATTCTAAAAAGATACTCGGTTAATATGCAATAAAACAAAGGGGAAGAGAAAGTACATCGACTTTTAAGCTTTCAAGAATGCATTAACTAAATGCATTCAAGGAACTAAAAAAAAGTTGAAGCTCTAATGTGAAGCTAAAACTCTAAGCTTACTAAGGAGTTGATTATAAATTTTCAAAAATAGTATGAAAGATGGTTTCCAAGACATCTTTGGGACATCTTTATGGCCTTTGGGATGACCTCCCAGTCCAAGAGACAATGAGAAATTAATTAGCATAGTTAAATTCTAGCACATTGAAATGCTTACAGGAAAAGGAGACATTTAACTTGTGGTTTCTGTCCTTTTAATTACAGTATTTGTTCTTATTTTCTCCTTTTAATGGCAACTCTTAGCTTCTTTGAATTCCTTAACTTTTAAAATAGCATCAGTATATGGTTGCCCTTATAGAGTTTGGCATTTACTAAAAATCTCAACAGACAGATATCATTATAGATGTGTCTAACTGGTCATTCTGTAGCTAACCTGTTGGTTTACTGATCAATCTTCAGGCAAATTTATTAAACTACATTACTAAACTTTTGCTTTGAACTGAGCAGTTTACAAAGCAACTTTGCAGATATTACTGCTAATCCACAAAGTAATATAACATCACTATCTCTCATTTTTGCATGAAAAAACCAAGGCTGAAAGGGGCCAGATAATATTCCAGAGTCACAAGGCTTGTAAAAGAATAGTTTTTGAATCTGGGGCAATTGGAACTCTAGTGTCCACCTAATTTAAGCTACTACACAGCTCTGAATGAAAAAGTGTGTGACTTCTTGTGGTGCTAGACTCTATCTTCTTGATTTGCATATGAAAATATCATATGAAAGAAAATGAAAAATTCCCTGCAAAGAGGAGATGATTATTAATATGCTTTATCAGAAAAGAAAACTCTCCTCTGACAAATGTGTAAAATTTGTTCTATAATCCAATTAATTGAAAATATCTTGTATTCTTTGAGAAAATCTCTTCTAAGTGAAGGTTGTTTTTAGTTTTTCTTCCTAAATACAAGCCATGGGGAAGTAATAATAATGCTTGTCATTGTGCATTGCCAAAGCTTCTAAAACAGGCATAAGACCGTGAAAATCTAGCAATTCTCAGATGATGTTATGATAATAGTCTCAGTTGCCCTACTTTGTAAAATGTTTTTGGATATGCAACTCAATATTAATTTCAATATCTATGAAATATAGCAAGTAATGTATGATGCACAAAGCTCTGGAAAGGACTGAATTAGACAATGTATATAAAAATGCCTTGAGGGGCGCCTGTGTGGCTCAGTGGGTTAAGCCTCTGCCTTCAGCTCAGGTCATGATCTCAGGGTCCTGGGATCCAGCCCCACGTCGGGCTCTCTGCTCAGCAGGGAGCCTGCTTTCCCTCTCTCTCTGCCTGTCTCTCTGCCTACTTGTGGTCTGTCTCAAATAAATAAATAAAATCTTTTAAAAAAATGCCTTGTAATAAGATATCTAACTTAAAGTTACTAAAAGTTTTGAGACAGTGGTTTTAGCAGTAACAACTGCTATAATTTTTTGTTTAACATAATTTTAGGAAAGATAAATTAAAGGCACATTTTATAATTATTTATAATTTATATATATTATATATAATTGTACATATATAATTATATATAATTTATAATTATTATCACAGACAGAGTACATAGACACCAGGCTCATAACTTGACTTCTTTTGCTTTCAAATAGGACTTGATTTACTTCTGTTGTTAGAATAATAATATTATTGCACATAATGGTTTGAATTATATTAGTTTCCTTTTAATCTATAGATCAAGTGACTTATGAATGAGTATACCCATCACATTAAACATCATTTATTTGAAAAAATAATCTACCTAAATAAACTTTGAAAATTTCTTTTTATCTTAAAAGATCTACAGTAGGATGGTTTTCATAATGGATATCACCATGCCTAAGAAGTTTGTCCAGCTGCTGGTTTTCAATTTGACTTTGACTCAAATTGTTCTAAGTGGAAATGTGCTAATTTGGCCAACGGATGGTAGTCATTGGTTAAATATTGAGATCATTCTAGAAGAGCTGATTCAAAGAAATCACAATGTGACTGTACTGGCTTCATCAACAACTCTATTAATCAACTCTAATCCTGATTCTCCCGTGAATTTTGAGGTGATACCTGTCTCCTATACGAACAGCAATATAGATTCCTTAATTGAACATATGATAATGCTGTGGATGGACCACAGACCAACTCCTCTCACACTCTGGACTTTCTATAAGGAACTAGGAAATCTTCTAGATACTTTTTTTCGAATCAATATACAAATCTGTGATGGAGTATTAAACAATCCCAAGTTAATGGCAAGACTTCAGAAAGGTAGTTTTGATGTGTTAGTTGCAGATCCAGTAACTATCTGTGGGGATCTGGTTGCTCTGAAATTAGGAATTCCATTTGTATACACATTGAGGTTCTCTCCAGCCTCCACAGTTGAGAGACATTGTGGGAAAATCCCAGCACCTGCCTCCTATGTACCCGCAGCTTTGTCAGAGCTCACTGACCAGATGACCTTTGGTGAGAGGGTTAAAAATACTATCTCTTATCCTCTGCAAGACTACATATTTCAGTCCTACTGGGGAGAATGGAATGCATACTACAGCAAAGTTCTAGGTAAGTCTCTAAAATATTCTCTTATTAATGTCTCCAGATACCCCATTTATTCTTGTTAGTAAATGGTTTCTGTCCCACCGCACATGCCAGGCTAAGGTAAATATACTTACTATAGATAATAGTCTCATACAAGATGAGTCTTTTTGGATAAATTTCTTAAAAGTGTAATGGTGGTATTAATATGAATGCTAGTGCTTCACTGCAAATAAACTTGTCTAAATATGGATTTAGACAATGAGTAAATCAGTCTTCAAATATAAACCAAAGTGCCTTTACTTGGATGAATTACGGTACTGCTGAAAAATACCTGGCAAACATTTTGAAGCCGCGCATGATTTCCTTTCCCTCCTTCATTCCTCATTTTCTTCTTTGTCTGCAGAAAACTTCAAAAAGCCTAGGATTAAGCATTAGAAACCTGTTTAGAACCTCCCCCATTTCTCATTATCTCCCTGTCCTGAGGCTCCTCGGGTGTTGGGTGTTAGACCAGCTTAATTTCTCTGTATCCTTGGGTAATCCTCAAATTTCCTTGCCTCACACATTCCTATGAGGATCAAGTAAATTATGCAAACAGCTCCGGACGGTTGTTTATCTTTCTGATTCTCATGAACCTTCCTTCATTTTTCTATTTTCTTCTCTCCTGAAGTTTTTTTTTTTCTTTAGATTTATTAGTCGTAAGCACCAGGTATATTAATTAACAGCAGAAATTAACCGTTGACGCTACCAATGGTACTTTCTCACAAAGATAATATACAAAATGCTGTTCTTTCCATACCTTTCAGCCTGCCTCCCTCCCACTCTTAATTTTCCTGTTTTTCTCCTTCCCCTCTTCTCTCCCTCCCTTCCCTTTCTTCTATGCTTTCTTTGTATAAAAATAAAAGTACTCACTGAACACCAACTCGTTACCTGCCACTTTTCTAGGTACAGTTGACAGAACGGATCAAAATCTTTTTGATTTTTTTACTACATAGGGTCTATCACAGTAGTGTAAATGCTATGCATATATACTATGTAGTAAAATAAGAGGAAGAGGGTTACACTTTTAAATACAGTGGCTAGGGAAGGTCTCAAATAGTGACATTCAAATGAAGACCTGAGGGCAGTGAGTGTGAGAGCCATTGGGATCCCTGGAGGAAAAGCATTATAGACATCCATAAGGGCAAATGGAAGGATCTGTGGCAAGCCAGAGAAGCAGGAATAGCCTCACTGTGTCATGACCTTAATCTTACATTTCCCAAGCAGAATTTGTGTATATATTTTTCTTTCCTGGATTTTGGAATATTCTTCACCCGATTTTTCATCACTTAAACTTTTAAATTTCTTTATGGAGTTGTCTAGAGGGAAAATGTTAAACATACCACACATATGTAAATAAAGCATATGCAAGATAATTAAAATTTGTATATACATTTAAAGACATGGTCATTAGAATTTTGAAAGTAAAATCAGTTTTTATACTCATTATAATGTCACTTAACTATATTTTATTTTTCTTTGGACTCCAAATTTCATAAGCCTCAATGACATATTTTTATTTAAATTTAGATTTTTTTCCCCAAGACATTTGAAATCTGTCCTATAATAGTTGTGTCTGCCCATAGATGCCCACATACCAACTACTGCAGGTATTGAGTGAGATAAGAGTCTCTATTCCTTAAGAGGATTACAAAAAGTAAGATAGTGAAGGTTCTTGGAAAGCATATGAGCATCTGGGTTCAAGTTCCATTTGCTGTGTAATTTCAGGCAAGTGATTTAAACTCTGAGTCACAACATTTCTACATTTTTAAAAGGGGGCAATTATTCTACTGCACTCTTTGGGATGGTCATATGGTATATGGGTATGCTATGTCAGTTATAAGGAATTGTACTTGTGTTAAATGTTGTTTACAGCAAACTACATAAGAACTCTGAAATGACAAAAGCCCAGGGTTTGAAGCTTACTAAGTAGTCAGTACAGATAAGCAAAGAATAAAGAGCCTCTGGAATGTACTAACTCCAAATTATATAATGTATGGAAAGCCTTTGTAAAACAGAATGTTCTTGTCTTCTCATTTTCACAGGATCATGACCTAGTTTCAGAAATCCTACGTGCTGAGAAATTAGATGTCATATTTATTTTAATCCTTTATACTCCTCATGTTACTCAACATACTTGAACTAATAATTGTCTTGCATATTTTATTTCAAATTGAAGTTTGGGGAATATAATAATCCAATTTGTCTTTGATTGCAAATACAGTCTTAAAGTATTAGGGACACCTGGTAGCTGTAAACCGAGAGTGAAGTAGGTCAGGTACCTTCCATTTGATATTATTAGCAAACAGAGGAGAACACAGGAAATTTAATAACATCAGACCTCAGGGGAGTTTCCATCTCCATATTTATTCTTTATTTCTCTGGGAAAAATCAACCAGAAAAATAGCATGTTTAAGTGTGGTTAAGAAAAATCCCAAATATCTATATTAAAGGAAATAAATAAGTTAGAAGGAAATAATCTAACTGCACTGGTTAAAAATCCTGTTTTGCTTGCCATGGAGATCTTAAATTCTTTGGATGAAGCAAATAAAATTCATAATTCAATTTTAAATGTGCTTCTCACACCTAATGGAGCAGGCCTATCTGGAAATATGGATATATGGCAATCATTACTATTCATATAAGGGAGTGAATCTCTAATTAATCTTGTTCAAGCCCAGCGTTCTGCAAGGTACCTTCAAATTGTACCGAGCTCGATCTCTCCAGCCTCTGAGCGGTCTGCTGACTGGCACATAGCTAGTTCTAATGTGGATAGGATTTGGGACTTGCCTTCACTACAGCAATAGGACATGCCTTCACATAAGGCTTCTAATTCCTTCTCACATGCAGTTTTCCTGGGGTCAGTGCTGTAAGGTTTTTAAAATTCTGTGTAACCTATCTTTTGAAGTAAGACCTAAATCCTAATTTTATAGCTTACTGAAGTTTCACAGCGCGAACTTACCCATGCAACCAGCACCCAAATCAAGAAACAAAAAATTATTCCCATAGTGCCTCTTTCTCCTCACACCAGTCCCTACAACTCCTGAAAATAATCACTTGACTTCTAACACTACAGATTAATTTTGCCTGATTTTAAACTTTGTATAAATGAACCACACGTTGTGTACTCTTTTGTATTTTGTTTCTTTTGGTGAATGTTTTTTATATTCACCCAAGTTGTTGCATAGAGGTATAGTTTGTTCATTCTCAGAGTTATGTAGATTCTATTGAATTAACATACTACATTTTATTTATCCATTTTGCTGTTGATAAACGTGTAGACTATCCTGGTCTTGGCTATTTATGATAAGCATTGCTATGAACATTCTTGTACATGTCTTTTGGTAAATATGCTTGTGTCATTCTAGGTGATAGAGTATGCATTTGTTTCATTTTAATACATACTGCTAACATCCAGTTTCTCAAGTTGCTTGTGCCAATCAATAATTCCATCAGCCATTTACTAGGATTCCCATTGTTCTTCATTCTCACTAACACTTAGTATTTATTATCTTTTTGCGTTTTGAAAAAATTATAGCCATGCTATTGATGTGTAGAGTCATCTCGTTTTTATAAAAAGATTAGGAGCTAATTTATACATGGTGAAAGGAAGTGCATTAAGTACACAGTGTGATTTGTTTTGTCAAATGTATATATTTCTTTAACCAGCACATCTAACAATTTCTGGGATCCCTTTTCTAAAAAAGCTGCTCTCCAGACCTTTTCAAAGTCATTAATTCCTACCACTTAGTTTTTGTTCTTCATTCTGATTCGTTTCCATTTTCCTTTTGTGGGCTTTTAAGATTCATTCTCTAATAAACTTAACTCTAAAAGTAACATGATTACATTGTCACTCATGTTCAGTTTGTGCTTCATCAAGCAGCTATGATCTAGCTCTATTCAGTGATTCTGCAGCCAATGCCTTTGCTAATTGTACCATTTTTGTTATTAACTTAGTAAATAGCTACTTTTAACTATACACCTATCAAGAGCTTTCATTGGTACAATGCATACATTATTACTAATCCAATACACAAGCCGAAAATGATCCTTATCTCTTATCTTGGAGCCGTCAAAATTCAGAAAGATTAAGCAACTTTGCTAAAATCACCAAATATGTAACTGAACCAGAGAAGACCCTATGTATATTGAATCCACTACATAAAGAAATTCACATTCCCAGCAATAATGACCACTCCATAATTTCCAGGATTTTAATTTGAGAAGTCACAGATAGGGAAAAGAAAAAAGCAAATCTGCTCATCTCCCATTGTTTGCTTGGTAAGCTGGTGTTTCCTGTGAGCATTCTCTCACCCAACTTTCTTGAAGGCACTGCTGTGACATTATTTCAACTTTATAGACTTTTTCTTTTGTTTTTCAAGTTAAAAATCTTTAAATATTTTGGTGCAAACTGTCTCTTTTGTCACAGAGAATTGTGTGGTCCTGAGTTTTGTCTTTAGGGAATGACATACAAGTCCTGAGTACCCTTGGCCTCTCCTGCTTGCTTATAGTATTATAGAAATAATTTTAACTAGCTCTTGAGGAGGAAAAGACTAGAGTTATTTGCATTGGCATACAGTTAAGTGCAACTATTTGGTTTAAACTGACCGAATTTAAATTTTAATTTAAAGTTAAAATTTGCTAAGCACAGACCTGTACCCCTGGGGATAAAAATATATGTTTATAAAGTTAAAATTTGGTTTAAATTGACCAATTTTAAATTTAAATTTAAAATTTTAATTGTCACCATTCCAAGGATATATTATTATTTTAAAAGAATCATCCGTGGGTCTTTTGGAGTGTTTACCAATGTTTCTTATATAGGTTTTACAGATTTGTTGTTAAATTTCAGCCAACCGATTTGTTTTGTTGTTGGCCTTATAAATGGGTTCCCTCTTCCTTTTCTTTTCCATTAGTCATAGTTTGTATACATAAATTCTAGTTACCATTCAATTTCAATTTCATATCCTGGTATTTGTCCATATTATCCTATGCTTTACAGTAGTTATCCAGATACATGTTCATTAAACTGATACTAGAAATAAGTTACATCTCTCTTTATAATTCTTAAGTCACTGGTCACCTTCTCTTGTCTAATTTTACTTCTGATAAAATCAGACTTATTTAATAATAATGAAGATAGTTGCCTTCATCTTTTATTTTCAAATTTAGTTGAAATGACTAAATGTTATTCATTAATTAACTTGCTTGTTTATGAGCCATGTGAAGAAAATATCAATTACTTAATTACTATTACAGTTAGCATTTTCTTTTGTAAATCAGAACTGTATCAAGTTTTGTCAACTTCTTTTTCCACCTATGGCAAGAATTATTTGATTTTCTAGGCAAGTTAATAGATGAATTATATGAATAGATTTCCTATTACTGAATTATTTCTGGAATGATTTTACAATCATTTTTGTATAAATCATTAATATTTTGCTGGATACATTTTTATTCATAGATGAAAGGCTGGATAGAAAGAGAATAAAAAATATTACATTTTTGTACAATCTCTTGAAGATTTGAGACCCATATTGTAGACAGTTCATGAAAATAACCTTTGTTTCCCTTCTTTTTTGTGCTTGTAACACTTCTAAAACTTTTTTATTTTTGCTATTTTAAGGTTTAGTACAATTTTCTGTTCTTTTTTCTTCAGATTTACTTAGATACAATTGACATATACTACTGTGCAAATTTGTGTATAAAGTAATTATTTGATAGATGAATATATTGTGAAATGACTACAACAATAAAGTTAGTTAACACGTCTATCACCTCATATAACTACAGTTTTGTGTGTATGTGTGTTGTGTGTGTGGTAGAATTTAATGTTTTAGCAACTTTCAGATATAGAGTTCTGTTAACTATAGCCATGATGTTGTACAGTATATCTCCAGAACTTATTTATCTTGTAACTGGAAGTTTTTACACCTTGATCACCTTCACCCATTTCCTCCACCTCTCAACTTCCACCCCTGGAAACCACCATTTTACTCTCTGATAAGTTCAGCATTCTTTAGTTTCCATATACAGGTGAGATCAGACAGAATTTGTCTTTTTCTGTTTGATTTGCTTCACTTAGCATAACACTCCCAAGGTTCATCCATGTTGTTGAAAATGGGAAGTTTCCCTTATTTCTCATAGCTAATTTCTGTCCCATTGTGTGTTACGTATATCACAACTTTTTCATTCATCTGACAATGGACACTTCAGTTGTTTCCATTCTGTTGTAAGAATGCTGCAATAACCATGCGAGTGTAAATGTCTTTCCAAGTCAGTATCATTTCCTTTGGATATATACCTAGAAGTGAAATTGCTGGTTTATACAGTATCATTCCTTTAATTTTCTGAGGAACCTCTATACTGTTTCCCACAATGGCTGCACCAGTTTACATTCCCATCAACAGTGCATAGCTTTACAAACACTTTCCTAAACAGCTTTGCCAACACTTATCACTTGTCTTTTTTATAACAACCATTTTAACAAGTGTGAGATGATAACTCATTGTGGTTTTGATTTGCATTTCCTGGTGATTAGTGATGTTGAACACCTTTTCATGTACTTGTTGGCCATTTTTAAGTTTCCTTTGGAAAAACATCTCTTTAGGTCTTCTTCCCATTTTTTAATTAGATTATTTGGGGTCTTCTGCTGTGAGTCTCATACTTATTTTGAATATTAACCTTATCAGATATGTGGTTTGCAAATATCTTCTCCCATTCTGTAGGTTAAATTTTTACATTGTTTCTTTTTCTGTGCAGGAGCTTTTGAGTTTGATATGGTAACACTTGTTTATTTTTACCCTTGTGTTTTGTGGTTGGGGTGTCACATTCATAAAATCATTGTCAAACCAATGGGTTATTAAGACACTTTGATCCTATGTTTTCTTCTAGGAATTTTATGGTTTCAGGTCTTATATTTGTCTTTACCATTTTGTGAGTGGTGTAAGATAGAGATCAAATTTCATTCTTTGGCATAAGAATATCCAGTTTTCCTAACTTCATTTATTGAAGAGACTATCTTTTCTCTATTGAGTATTCTTCATTTCCTTGCCAAATATTAGTTAACCATATATGCATAGGTTTATTTCTGAGTTCTCAATTCTGATCTAATGATCTATGTGTCTGTTTTATGTCAGTGTCATATAATTTTAATTACTGTAACTTTTAAATATAGTTTAAAATCAGGAAGTGTGCGGCCTCCAGCTTTGATCTTTTTTCTTGGGATTATTTTGACTATTCAGGATTTTTTGTGGTTCCATATAAATTTTAGGGAATTTATTTTCTATTTCTGTAAAAAAATACCATTGGAACCTTAATAAGGATTACTTTAGGAGAGTGATTGTTTTGGGTAGTATGGACATTTTAACAATATTAATTTGTATGATCCTGGACACAATATATCTTTCCCTTTATTTGTGTCTACTTTAATTTCCTTCATCAGTGCATTAAAGTTTTCCATGTACAATTAAAGGTCCAAATGTGAGACCTGAAGCCATAACAATCCTAGAGGAAAGCACAGGTAGTAATTTCTCTGACATTGGTCATAGCAACATTTTTCTAGATATGTCTCCTAAGACAATGGAAACAAAAGCAAAAATAAACTATTAGGACTACATCAAAATAAAAAGCTTCTGAACAGTGAAGGAAGCAATCAACAAAACTAAAAGACAACTTATTGAACAGGAGAAGGTATTTGCAAGTGATATATCCAGTAAAGGGTTAGTATTCAAAATATAGGAAGCCCTTATACAACTCAACACCCCTGAAACAAATCACCCAATTAAAAAATGGGCAGAAGACATGAATAGACGTTTTTCCAAAGAAGACATACAGATGGTAAACAGACATATAAAAAGATGTTCAACATCATTCATCATCAAAGAAATGAAAGTCAAAACCAGGTGAGGTGACATATCATTTCATAGGTGTCAGAATGGCTAAAATCAAAACCACAAGAAAAAATTGTTGACAAGGATGTAGACAAAAAGGATCTCTTGTGAATTGTTAATAAGAAAGCAAACTGGCATAACCACTGTGGAAAACAGAATGCAAGTCTCCCAAAAAATTAAAAGTAGAATTACCATATGATCCCATAATTCCACCACTGGGTATTTACTCAAAAAATATGAAAACCCTAATCCAAAAAAATATATGCACCCCTATGTTTATTGAAGCATTATTTTAAATTATGTAAGCAACCCAGGCATTCATTAATAAATGAATGGATAGAAATGATGTGGCATACACGTGTGGGCATGTGCACATGCATGTACAAGCGCATACATGCACACACACGTGCGTACGCACACACACACACACACACACACACACTAGAATGTTATGCAGCCATGATAAAGAATGAAATCTTGCCATTTGCAAATATCTGGATGGATCTAGAAGGTATAATTCTAAGTGAAATAAGTTTTTTTTGTTTGTTTTTGCTAAGTGAAATAAGTTAATCAGAGGACAAATACCATATGATTTCACTTGCATGTAGAATTTAAAAAAACAAAGTAAGAAAGAAAAAGGAGAAAAAAGAAAAAAGAGATTTTTAACTATAGAGAACAAACTGATGGTTACTAGAGGGGATTAATGGGGGGATGAATGTAATAAGTGAAGGGAATTAAGAGTACATTTATCATGATGAGCACTAAGTAATATATAGGATTGTTCAATAACTATATTGTACACCTGAAACTAATATAACATTGTATGTTAACTATACTGGAATTAAAATTAAAAAATAATAAACTTTTCCATGTACAGATCTTTCATTTTATTAGTTAAGTTTATTCCTAAGCATTTTATTATTTTTGGTGCTGTTTTGTAAATAGGATAAAAATAATTTTTAAAATTAATTTTATTACTATTTTGTTGTTAGTGTATGAAAACAACTTATTTTTATGATCCCATAAAAATTGATTTTGTATCCTGCAGCTTTATTAAATTCATTCATTAGTTCTAACAGATTTTTGGTGGAGTCTTTAAAATTTTCTATGTATAAAATGTCATCTTCTAGCAGAGAAAATTTTACTACTTCTTTTCTAATACAGGTGTCTTATTTCTTTTTCTTCTCTGACTGCTTTTACTAGGTCTTCCAATACTCTGTTGAACAGGAATGCTAATAAGGATGAGAGTTGGTATTCTTGTGCTTTCTAGTCTTAGAGGAAAAACTTTCAATCTTTCACCATTGTGGATGATGTTAGATATGGGCTTGTTATATTTTTCCGTAAAATATTCTGAGTTGAGGGATTTATTTCAGGAGCGTGTTTGGTAATATATATACTTCTTAAAATTTAGACTTTTTCTTTTTTGACTTCTTTCAGTTTTGGCTAATGTTAAATAGATGATAGATAGATAGATAGATAGATAGATAGATAGATAGAAATAGATAGATGATAGATACATAGATAGATAGATAATATAATTTCATCTACCCTTAAGTTGTCAAATGTATTTACTTAGAGCAGACTCCCTTCAGAGACCTATGCAAGGCTCCATCTCATGACCATGAGACCATGCCTGAGGTGAAATCAAAAGACAGTTGCTCAACTGGCTAAACCACAAGATGCCCCTTAAGTATCTTCTTTATAGCTACTCTTTTTCATTTTTAAAGGTCCTTTTTATTATGATTTTTCTGATTTCCATGTAATGCATTCCCATATGAAGTCATCTGTCATGCTGACTCTGGTCTTGGCTATTCATCTTGCTTTGGCCAATATGACTTTAGTGAATGTAATGCAAGTCGCCTCTTCTAAGCAACTTACTCTCACTGCTCTGTGACATTTTAAAAATCTATATATTAATGGAAATACTTATTTAGAATAAGAAACCATTACAAGATATTGATTTTATAAAAACTGACAAATACCATAAGCATCACAAAATCCAAAACAATCATATTTTAAATTTACTTCCTGGCATTTCTTTTCTTTTCTTTTCTTTTCTTTTTAAAGATTTTTATTTATTTATTTGACAGACAGATCACAAGTAGGCAGAGAGGCAGGCAGAGAGAGAGGAGGAAGCAGGCTCCCCACTGAGCAGAGAGCCTGATGTGGGGCTCGATCCCAGGACCCTAAGACCATGAGACCATGACCTGAGCCGAAGGCAGAGGCTTTAACCCACTGAGCCACCTAGATGCCCCACTTCCTGGCATTTCTTTATGACCTTTTCTCATAACTTATTTGGCTGAGTATTTTTTTGATTGTCTTATTCACATGACATTTTATATAATTCTATATTCTATAGAGAACAAGGATAATTCAACCTGTTCTCTAGCATGGTTGATCAAAATTTATTTTTTACTGTTGATAATTAAAGAAATAAATTTTCTGCTTTATAACTTGCTTTTGGGTCATGTCAGGTAAACTTTCAAGATTATTGCCAAATTTGAGAAAATCTCTGTCAAGTTTCCTTTAAAAGAGTTATAAGGTTTGAAAGAACATTCCATAGACCAAATTCTGGCCCTGTATAATTTTTAAATTTTTAAAAATTTTTACTTTTATTTTTTTAATTGAGGTATAATTAACATACAGCATTATGTTAGTTTCAGGTATACAACATAATGATCTAATATTTGCATATATTACAAAGTAATCACCACAGTAAGTCTTGTTAACATCTATCACTATACATAGTTACAGAATTTCTTTGTGTGATGAAAACTTTTAAGAATTACTTTCCTAGCAAGTTTCAAATATGCAATACAGTATTATTAATTATAGTTACCATGCTGTACATTACAGCATGCATGGGGCATGCAGCATGATGACTATAATTAGTTATACTGTATTGCATATTAAATAACCGGAAGTTTGGAGCTTTTGACTCCTTTTACCTGTATCACCCACCTCTATCTCCAGCAACCAGCAATTCTCTGTATACATAAGCTTGTTTTATTTTCTTTCTTGTTGTTGTTAGATTCTACATATAAGTGAGATCATATGGTATTTATCTTTCCCTAACCTGTTTTACTTAGCACGATGTCCTCAAAGTCCACACATTTTGCTGTCAACTTTTCGTCCTGTGATTTAACCTTCTAGCATACTAAACGGCGAGGGATTCACAAGTCAGGATATTTACCCACAAAGATATGAGAAAAACAATTGCAAAATACTCATGTGATGACCTCAAGTATCAGCTAGCCCTTTGATGACTCAGATTCACATGTGCATGAAAAAGGTCAGCCCATAACAGCTCTACTTAGACTAGAATTGTGAGCAGAGTCAGAGGTAAATAGAAAGTTGTTGTTTTAAGATGATAAGGCTTTGGATAGTTGGTCATTTGATAATAGATAACTAATAAAAAGACTTGTAGTTTTTTTTTTTAATATTTATTTTTTTAAATTTCTTTTCAGCTAACAGTATTCATTGTTTTTGCACCACACCCAGTGCAATCCATGCCCTTTCTAATACGCACCACCTGGTTCCCCCAACCTCCCATCCCCAACCCCTTCAAAACCTTCAGATTGTTTTTCAGAGTCCATAGTCTTTCATGGTTCACCTCCCCTTCCAATTTCCCCCAAATCCCTTCTCCTCTCCATCTTCCCTTGTCCTCCATGCTATTTGTTATGCTCCACAAATAAGTGAAACCATATGATAATTGACTCTCTCTGCTTGACTTATTTCACTGAGCAAAAAGACTTATAGTTTTGAGGCAATCCATTTGTTAAATCTTGGATCTCTACTTTGCTTCTACCTCTACATATGCACTTTCTTTTTTGCACATTTGTATCCAGTGATGGGCCGTAAATGTTTAACAATTGGCTTTCTGTGGTATAAAAAGAAAAAAAAAACACTTTTGTATAGCATTTATTAATATCTGTGGTGTAATTCCTTCCACCTTGACTAATTTCAAGCTATTGGTAATACAATAACCAGCTTGGAAAGATACATAGAAATTAACAATTAACTTTCATGAGCCTGTAATAGTTAGGTCCTCTGGCAGATCTGCTTATGACATTAGCTTTGATTAATTGATATGACCAAAGTTCATGGACATAAGTTTTATCATGCAGAAAACATTATACACTCCAACACATTCTGCAGAGTAGTATCTGGGCCTGTAAATATCATACCCAGATACAAATATAAACATATACAAATTCTTTGCTTCGTAAAGCAGAAACTTCTCTCTCTTGGAGAAATCTATTGCCCAAGAGAAATCTTGAGCAATAAATTCATTCCCTCCTCTGTAGTTCATTTTTATAGCTACAACACTCCTGTATCCACTTATATATATTATCTATATATGCATTTCCAACATACATGATTTTTTACTCTTCAGGAAAATTGTTACCTTTTAAATATTTCTGAAAAATCAATGGATAGACTAGCTCTCCTTTCCCAGCATCTTCCAAGATACTACTAAAAAGTTTGCTTTCTAGGAAAGATCATTCTCTAGGAAAATAATATTCCATCTAATAATCTTAAATACTGTAACAAGATGCTTGAAATTTCAATAAAATGCCTCTTCTGCACTGGATACCTATATAAAAGAGAAAAAAAGAAAATGAAAAGTAATAATTGAGTATCTCATATAGTATTCATGAATTTCTTTAAAAATTAGTAATTGATTTTAGAATTTAGTATTTTTAGATCAGACCAACTGTTCTGTATGGTTCAGGCCTTTTACTGCTTATATATTTCACTGATAAAATAAATGTGCACTAAATATGAAATTTCAGACCATTTGGACACTATTAAAAATGGAAAACACAAAGGCCATCTGTTTTTGTTTTGAGGGAGAAAGATGGGGGGATAAAGGCAGAGGAAGAGGGACATAATCATGACAATTAACCAACTGGGCCACCAAGGTTCCCCATTGGCACGCTTTTTATTAACTTTTGACAATGGGGCATCCAAAGAAATACTGGATCCCTGGTGTATCACAGTTTTCTAGCCCTTAGTAAAGATAATAGAAATTAGATACCTGCCCATGCTATATGTTTCATGAAAATAATATTTCAAACAAAAATTTGAAAAAAAATTTTGATCCACTTGTCAATTTAATGGTACAATGTTAGAACGATGTTACTTATAGATTAGGAAGGAATTCCTCTAATTATGAGGAAAAAAATTCTACACTTTAAATACATGTGCCTCATTTACCTGACAAACGTAGTTCTTTTTAACTTTGTAATATGCTGTCTTCCCTTCTGACAAAATCCATGAAAGAAATCATTTTTAAGCTGGACTTCATTAAAATTAAAAATCCCCATTGTGATGGACAATGTCAAGAGAATAAGAAAACAATATGTAGACTAGGAGAAAATATTTGCAAAGGACATATTTGATAAAGAACAGTTATAAGTGTAAAAAGAACTATTAAAACTCCACATAAGAAAACATATAGCCCAATTAAAATATGGGTCAAAGACATGAACAGACACTTTATCAAAGAAGATAGACAGATGACAAATAAATGCATAAATTGATGCTCCACATTGTTTGTCATTAGAGAAGTGTAAATTAAAACACTAATAAGCTACAACTACACACTGATTAGAGTGGCCAAAATCTGGAACCCAGACTGCAGCAAATGCTGGTGAGAATGTGGAATAACAGGAACTCTCATTCATTGTTAGTAGGAGTGCAATATGGTACAGTCACTTTGGAGGATGTTTGGCATTTTTTTACAAAACTAAACAATCTTACTATATGATCTAGGAATTATGATCCTTGGCATTTCCCCCAGGAAGGTTTAAAGCTAAAGTTCACAGGAAACCCTGCATACTGATGTGTTAACAGATTTATGCATAATTGCCCAAACTGGAAGCAACCACCATGTCCTTCAGTGGTGAATACATAGATACACTGTGGTAGATCCAGGAAAAAATGAGATATTATTCAATACCCAAAAGAAATGAGATAGCAGCTATGAAAATACATGGAGGAACTGTAAAGGTATATGAGTAAGTGAAAGAAGCCAACCTGGAAAGACTACATATGGTATGATTCCAACTATATGATATCAAGGAAAAGATTAAGAATAGAGACAGTAAAGTTTTAGTGTCTGTCAATGATTGGGGGAGGAGAGGATGAATAGAAAGAGCACAGGGGTTTTTAAAGCAATGAAATGATTCTGTGTGATACAATGGTAGATCAACACAGCACGGCACTGACACAAAAATAGACACATAGATCAATGGAACAGAATAGAAAACCCATAAATGAACCCACAACTATATAGTCAATTAATCTGTGACAAAGCAGGAAAGAATATCCAACGGGAAAAAGAAGGTCTCTTCAACAACAGGTGGAAGGAAAACAGGACAGCGACCTGCAAAAGAATGAAACTGACAGAAAACCATAAAAATCCTAGAGGAGAACATAGGCAGTAACGTCTTTGACATTGGCCATACCAACTTCTTATTAGATATATCTCTTGAGGCGAGGGAGACAAAAGCAAAAATAAACTATTAGCATTCATCAAAATAAAAAGCTTCTTCAAAGTGAAGGAAATGATGCATAAAACTAAAAGACAACCTATGGAATGGGAAAAGATATTTGCAAAGGATGTATCTGATAAAAGGTTAGTATTCAAAATACATGAAGAACTTTGAGGGACGCCTGGGTGGCTCAGTTGGTTGGACGACTGCCTTCGGCTCAGGTCATGATCCTGGAGTTCCGGAATTGAGTCCCGCATTGGGCTCCCAGCTCCACGGGGAGTCTGCTTCTCTCTCTGACCTTCTCCTCACTCATGCTCTCTCTCCCTGTCTCTCTCTCAAATAAATAAATAAAATCTTAAAAAAGAAAAAAAGAACTTTGAAACTCAGTACCCCAAAAATGACTAATCCAGTTAAAAAATGGGCAGAAGACCTGAATAGATATTTTCCCAAAGACATCTAGATGGGCAACAGACATAATGAAAAAATGTTCAACATCACTGATGATCAGGGAAAATCAAAACTCATCAAAACAAATCAAAATCAAAACAAATCAAAAATTTAAAAAAAATCAAAACAAATAAAAACAAATAAAAACCCAATGAGATACCACCTCACACCTGTCAGAAAGGCTAACATAAACAACACAACAAACAACAGGAGTTGACAAGCATAGGGAGAAGGGAACACTCTTGCACTTTTGGTGGGAATCCACTGGTGCAGTCACTCTGGAAAACAGTATGGATGTTCCTCAAAAAGTTAAAAATAGAACTCCCCTACAATCAAGCAATTACATTTCTAGGTATTTACCCAAAGAACAACAACAAAATCCTAATTCAAAGGGATCCATGCACCCTGATGTTCATAGCAGCATTGCTTATAATAGCCAAATCAAATGTCTATCAACTGATGAATAGATAAAGAAGATCTGGTGTATCTACACAATAGGGTATTAGTCATAGAAAGGAATGAAATTTTGCCATTTGCAAAGACATGGATGGAGCTAGAGAGTACTATGCTAAGTGAAATAAGTTAGAGAAAGACAAATGCTATATCATTTCACTCATATATTGAATTTAAGAAACAAAACAAATGAGCAAGAAAGAAAAAAAAAAAAGAGACAAACCAAGAAACAGACTCTTGACTAGAGAACAAACTAAGTGTTACTAAAGGGGAAGTGACTGGGGCGACGGGTAAAATAGGTGCTGGGGATTAAGGAAGGCACTTGTGATGAGCACTGAGTTTTGCATTGAAGTGTTGAGTCACTATATTGTACAGGTAAAATTAATATTACACTGTATGTTAACTAACTAGAATTGAATAAAAACTTAATCTTTAAAAAAATTTAAAAATCATCTTATATGTACTGTTCCTTTTAAACTCTAAGTTTTGCATTTTTCTAGATATTTTCTCCACATCTTTCCAAACTCAGCCAGCTAAATAAAAATCAACATCTAGCTTTCAGTCTTAATTTCTTTTTTCCATACTAAGCATATTTTTCTTATCCATCAATTTTTATTGATTTTATAATTATGTTAATAATACTATTGTTTGAAATAATATTATGAATTCTGTTATACATTGGAATGTGTAAATGTCATTAATCTATTTCTCAAAATCAATGTCCAAGTGGTTAATCTGTGGATGGGTTTCAGGTGGCACAACCTTCAGTTTAGTATTTAAATTTATGATGATTTATTTAACCCTCCACTGAAGCACCTTTCTAAACATTTGTTATTATTATGATTTTCACAGTACTCTAATAAAATATTATCATCAACTCCATTTTATCGATAATGAAATACAAGCTTAAAAATTGTCTTATTCATAAACATCATTTTGCGTAATACATAAACATAGGTCTATTTATTCCCAAAGTCCACACAACTAATTTCACTAAATATCTTATAGAAATCCTTGTGGTTCTAGGATTAACTCAAGCCTTAGTTCCCTGTTTTTAAAAAAGGAAGTCAATGGGAAGACAAAAAAAAAAATCATTTATATCGAATCAGGTAACACTAATTTTCTTTTCCTGAGTGGAAAATGATAATAAATACCTTCAAAAGCAAACAGTAGAGAAAGTTATATTGTTTTTCTATTACTGTGGAGTGAGGGATCCCAAACAGAAAGCCCGTGCCAGTTATTAATAGTGTTTAGGTAGTATTCTGTCACTTAGTCATGGATTCTTTGGTAAACACCACAAAGTAGTAATTTTGCACATAGATATATGCCTAATCGGTGTGTATTGTAATTGTGTGTGCTGGTGTGTGTGCATTGCAGTACTGGTTCTTGAGTGACTTCTCTCAGCTATAGGATTGTATTCATGGTTTTGTCCTAAGTAATACCATGCTACTAACCAGAGAAAATATTTGAGGTGTACATTTTTAATATGTCCTTGACAACTCAGCTATAACCACTGGTTTTAATTTCTTAATCAGTTTAACTATTGAAAATCTATCATTTTATTTGCATTTTCTTGGGGTTTTTTTAGATGCTTATCCCATAATTAACTGTTTATAAATTTTTCTACTTAGAATGAGGGAGATCAATACTTGAATTGATTTGTAGGAACTCCAAATGTAAAAAGCAAATATCATAAAATCTGCAGAACTCTAAAGAAGATTGTCAAAAGTAGGAGATGGCACAGTAGTGGTGCAAGAAAAGGATGGCTTATGGTCCTAGAGAAATGACAAGGGTAGCTTTAATATTGTTAGCATGACTGTAATGGAAGGAAGTGGGAGTGGAAAATCATGGGGAGTTAAGACGACCCAAAACACCCCTGGGGAAAAGGAAACTTTGTAAGGATCTGGATGCATGTGGTTCCATTCCAGCTGCCTCAGAAGTATAGGAGAAAAAAATGCAAGAGGAATGTCCATGTGTAGATCAAGCTGTTATTATTGGTAAATCCTCTTTAAAACAAAGAGAAAGTTTAGCCTCTACTAGAATAAAGTCTCATAAAAGTTCCAACTCATTAGGTACTATTTGAGCTCATTTTTTTTTTATATAATCCTCAATATCTACTCAAAATCACATTTAAATCTGGGAAAGAAATTAAAATACAATAATTCCATCTGTATTTGGAATATTTGCTCTACTTACATATTTAAGATTATGGAGTATGGAGGAAACATTTTACAAAGAAATTGACATTGAAATCATGAATTGCATTGTTTTACTAAATTATTCATAATGGCTTACTTGTTATTCTTATGACTTTCTGATTCCCAAATCATCAGTATTATATACGTGTGTACATCTATATTCATAATGGTGTTGTTGATAGTTTTTTTTTAATTGTATTTTATTTTAGTTTAGTTTTTAGAGAGGAGGGAAGGGGAGAGGGAGAGAGAGAGCAAGAATCCTAAGCAAGCCCTGCACTCAAAATGGAACTTGACATGGAGCTCCATCTCATGACCCTGAGATCATGACCTGAGCAGAAATCAAGAATAGAACATTTAAGGAACACCTGGGTGGCTTAATCAGTTAAGTGGTTAAATGTCTGCTTTTGGCTCAAGTCATGATCCCAGGGTCCATGTTGGAGTTCTCTGTGTTCTCCTTCTGCCTGCCATTCCTGCTTGTGTGTGTGTTCTCTCTCTCTCTCTCTCTCTGTCAAATGAATAGATAAAATACTAAATAAAAATACTAAATAAAATACTAAAAAAAATACTAAAAAGAAAAAAAAAAAAGGAGTAGGACATTTAACTGACTGAGCCACTCAGGTGCCCCAATAGTGTTTTTTTTTTTTTTAAACTGGAACATACCTATCTATATAAAGTGGTATTATATATTACATAATATATATATATATATAGTTAAATATACATATGTTCAACTTAAAAGACAGTACATAAGTATAACATCTTAAATCATAATACATGTAATATTATTTATATCAAACATAGTATTATACATTTATAGCATTAGTTTTTAACATTTCTCTATATATTATATATAATATTTATAATTCATAATACTTTCTATATATAAATTGAAAGCTTGTTTCTCTCTGTGCAGAGTTGTAAACTGGCAGTGGCCACAGTGTTTCTTTGTCTCTTGCTTATGAAGAATAGTGGCTAGTTATTTTTTTCTAGAATATCCTTTAATTTGGCTTTTTCTGATATTTTCTCATGATTAGAGTGAGGTTAACATTTTTGGTAAGAATACCACAGAAGCAATCTTGTGTGCTTCACAGTGTGGCATATCAGGGGCACATAATATAGATAGATTAGTCCTAGTAACAATAATTCTGATCACTTCGTTAAGATGGTGTTTCTTATAAACTTTCCTATGTGATTAATAAATATCTTGTAGGGAGTTACCGTGAGATTATGCAAATCATACAAATCATATATTTACACATATTTTTGCCAACCTTTATGGTAAAATTCCAATTAACAACTACAGAAGGAATAATGAAAATAGTAAATCATCATTTGGCAAATACCATAGTAATAATTACTGTGGGATATATGGAAATCTCTATACTTCATTTGTAACTTTTTTGTGCCTAAAATGATTATAAGAAAATAAAAGAAACTGGGAGATTTTGTTGAAAGAACTTAAATATAGACTTAGTTGTGTAGGCTGGTTGCCGAAAAGGGACCAGCTTTACTACTATATAGAGTAGAAAGGAAGTTGAGAAAGGAGACACCAGATAGGTCAAACCAACAACTGGATTTGGATATTAGTCTATTCTCCATGTCTCTTAACTGTTCTATCATATTTCCTATTCCATGTTTTTTATTCAGAACGTAATTCTGAATAATATCTTTAGATTTATCTTCAGGGTTACTGTTTATTTCTACAGTTGTGTCTAATTTACTCTTAAAATTTCATTTGTTGAATTTGTAATTTCTAGAAATTCTCTTTGGCTCTTTAGCAAATTTTCACAATTTTTTTTTTATTCTTTTTAAACTCTTGTTTCTTGCTTATGTTTTCAGGTTTTGCTTTCATACTCAAACATATTGAACAAAATAACTTTATATTTTATTTCAAATAATAGTAATATTTCAAATCACTGTGTTAATATTTGTGGTTTCTGTTGGTTTTGTTGGTTCGTAGTCATAAGGACTTGTTTCCTTATAAACAAATTCTAATTGTTCAGGGCTGATTGGAAATTTGACCCTGGATTTATCTTTGCATCTTCTAAACAATTCTACTTTGGATCTTCTCTTTAGCACACAGAAAAACTTTCAAGGGATTTAAAATTTCAATATGTCCTGCTGACCACCCACAGGCGCCTGCGTAACAATAAAGAACCTCTTGCTGTTTGCATCCTGTGGCAGTGTTGAATTCTTGGGTAAGGGGATCCGCAAGTCTTTCATCCCTGTCAAGTACTTTGATATAATTATGTAATTGAACATAACATTGATCTCGCTCTGTCATACTTTTTAGAACACAGATACATTAGTGTTCTTTTTTACTTCCTAGTGATATTTTTCAGCTTGCTAAATACCGCTCTTAAAGACTTAGCTAAAGCATCAATTCATCATTTTCCTCCTCCACCAAGCAACCTCCTTCTACTTGCCCTCCTCGATTCATCCTGACCATCTAAGATCTATCTCCCTCATGTTTGTAGAATATGTACAGGTTTAACTGATGTTTTCTGCAGTAATCTGTGAAGTCATTTTGAACTGGAAGTGATCTTTCTTGTTTATGCCCTGTGCACAGTACAGAAACTGGCATAAACTGTGTGTTAAAAATTGTTTTTTATTTGTTTCTTTTTGTTTGTTGTTTGCTTTTAATTAATGTTTAATGTATTATTTGTTTCAGCGGTACAGGTCTGTGATTCATCAGTCTCACACAACACATGGTACTCACCACAACACATGCCACCCTCAATGTCCATCACCCACCACCTGCCCTCCTCCACCTCCTCCCCTCCAATAACTCTCAGTTTGTTTTCCGAGATTAAGAGTCTTTTATGGTTTGTCTCCCTCTCTGGTTTCATCTTGTTTTATTTTTTCCTCTCTTCCCCTATGATCCTCTCTGCCTTGTTTCTTAAATTCCACATATCAGTGAGATCATTTCATAAAAATTGCTTCTTGAAAGTATGAATTATTAAAGGATTTGTAGAGGAATTGAAACGGGGTTAAATATAGATGTGGGGCTTGATCCCAGGACACTGAGATCATGACCTGAGCCGAAGGCAGCGGCTTAATCCACTGAGCCACCCAGGCGCCCCTAAATATAGATGGATGACTGCACGCAAAATCTGTATTTCTAAATTCTATCCTTTCCTTCAGATTTTAGTGTTCACAAGAAAAAAAATCAGTATTTCCACAGACATGTCCGATTATTAACTCATACACTGCAGGTCAAAAATCATTCCATACTACTGTTCATTTAGAACAGTTTTGTTTAGTCATTATCATACTCGGGTTGCTCAAACTATAAACTGAGCACTTCCTCATTGTTGAATTACAAGTCGTCTCTCACTTTTCATCAATCATAAGGCCATCATTCTATGCTTTCCATTCACAAACCAATATTATAGTCTCCCTGATACTTTCATCAGACCTTGCTTTCTTAATATTTACTTTTAGCTCATTACACATTGTTTTTTTCTCTACCACTCAAATCCCATTTAGAAGCTAGAATAGTTTCCTTATAGGACACATATGATCATTTTTCAAACCTGATTTGTAAATCTTATTATACCTCTTTGTGGAAGTTAAAATTGAACCCAAAATATAGCATTCAAGACTCTCCAAACTGTTCTGTTTTAACTAGTATTTTCCTTGTCCGTATTGTTCACTCTAAACATACTGAACTGATAACTGTATATCTAAATGGCCATTATTGGGCGCCTGGGTGGCTCAGTGGGTTAAAGCCTCTGCCTTCAGCTCAGGTCATGATCCCGGGGTCCTGGGATCGAGCCCCGCATCGGGCTCTCTGCTCAGCAGGAAGCCTGCTTCCTCCTCTCTCTCTGTCTGCCTCTCTGCCTACTTGTGATCTCTGTCTGTCAAATAAATAAATAAAATCTTTAAAAAAAAAATAAAATAAAAAAAAATAAATGGCCATTATTTCCATATCAGCATTCATTTTCTCCTTTTCTTCCATTCTTTTTCAAAATGCTCCTATTTTCACCTTTGTTTTTGGTCTCAGGTAAAATGCACCCTACATCCTGAAGCTTTGTGTGATTTTTTTTTCACGTTGGAGTGACAGCATCTTCTGGGGCCCTGAAATGCTGTACCATATCATATTTAGCATATTCTTCCTGTTATTATGTGATGCATCCATCTTATCTATATACTAGCATGTGACCAACTTTATGTCAATACCTACAATTTGTTTCCCCAAATTATCAGTCATCATGTTCCACAAGATATACCGTATTATATACTAGACATAATTAAATGAGTTTTTCTATTATATTTAAAAATTGACAATTAAAATATATCATTTTTATTTTAATATATTTAAAACTAACTCCTACAATGCTGCAGTCATTTCCTCCAAAATATTTAAATATTTCATATCTCCTCCTGAACAAATATTCTGTAGTACTCTGCCCTGTCAACAACATTGACAAAGTCCTCTATGCATAGTCATCTCCTAACTCTAGAAATTAATTTTTAACTTGATCTGTATCTAAATTGCCTCTTCCCTTCTATGCCCAGGAAACATTTAACCTCTGTAGAGCAGTGTGTGAGGGAACTGCTGTCATGGTGTCTAAGAAATGGATTTCAGCAATTGTACTGCTGCAGCTCTGCTGTGCTAGTTGTGGATTTTGTGGGAAGGTCCTGGTGTGGCCCTGTGACATGAGCCATTGGCTCAATATGAGGATTATTCTGGAGAAGCTCACGGAAAGGGGCCACGAAGTGACTGTGTTGGTTTCTCCAGAGAGTTTCATCATTGATTACAGCAAGTCTTCCACATTGAAATTTGAGGTAATCTCTATGCCATATAACAAAGAGGAGGCTGAAGAAAATTTGAATGCTTTTTTAGACATGGCTGCTAATGTTATGCCAACATTGTCACAATGGCAGTCAGCCATAAAACTGCAAGAATTCTTTGTTCAGATAACTGGAAAATTAAAACTTATGTGTGAGAGTGTAGTCTACAACAATTCATTCATGAAGAAGCTCCAGGAAACCAACTATGATGTCATGGTCATAGATCCTGAATTACCCTGTGGAGAGCTGATTGCTGAGTTACTGAAAGTCCCTTTTGTGTACACACTGAAGTTTTCTATAGGTGATACTGTGCAGCAATACTGTGGGAAACTTCCAACTCCACTTTCCTATGTGCCTGTTTCCATGGCAGGACTAACAGACAGAATGACCTTTCTGCAAAGGGTAAAAAATATAATGTTTTCCATCTTCATTAACTTCTGGATCCACCCACTGGACACTCAGGTTTGGGACCAGTTTTACAGTGAAGCATTAGGTAAGAGATAGCTTTTCATTATAAAGTAGTTTTGTAAAGAAACTTAGGTGGTTTAATAAAAGTCTAGGAAAATGTAAAGTCTTAAAAATTTCAGGCCCATGTAAAACTTTGTAGGTGATGGCCATGAACTATTATTATCAATAACTAATTGGGAGGGAGAGGCAAGAAAGATATTGTCATGTTCACCCTTTTTTTTTTACAGTCATCTAACCATTTTGTAAGATACCTCAATACATAATAGACTTATCAAAGCAAAACAAAATATAAAACACATTAATAAATGCCAGTCTAATGGAAGATTATTTTTTTAAATCAGATATAGGATATCACAAATAAGTCTTGTATACTGAGTTTTCATAGCGGAGAAGCTTTGGCTTTTTATTAATCAAAAAAAAGTGTAATGTTTGTTGTAAGAGTAAGATAATATCCTTGCCTGATTCCAGTAATAAGCTGAAACCTGAACTACATTAGTGATGGGATTAACTTTGGCATATGGTTTTGGAACTTTGACCCATGAATTTTGAGATTCATGGATTACTATTCAAAATGTATATTATTCTTCTGTTGGATCAGAGTCCCTGCCATTCTTATCTCTCTCATAATAGTGGGATGAAACTTCACTAAGTCTTATGTGAACTGTTTCATCATAGCTGGTCATACTGAAAAGTTTTCTAGATGTTTTATACTTCCTAAGGAAGCACTACACAGACACCTGAAAAATTAAATAGAAAGCTAAAAAAGTTTATAGCTTGAGTTGTTGAAAGACAGCATTTTTTTACTTCACTAATTATACAATACATGTTCTACTTTTAATTGCTTGCTTTTTCAATAAAGAATGGTTTTGCTTTGCAAGTTTTATATATATAACTTTCATTCGATCAACTGAGGCTGGCTTCTACTCCAACTGTTTTTGAGAATCATGAAGAAACATGAACTGACAAGCAAAAGTTGGGTATTAGAAATATTGACTAACTTAACTCCCTGGTTATATTAGTTTGCTGTCTGCCACAACTAAATTCCACAGACTGTCATGAACAACAAAAATTTGTTTTCTCATAGTTCTGGATGCTAGAAGTCTAAGACCAAGGAATGTGTTGCCAGAGATGGTGATTTCTCTGGAGGCCCATGCTCCTAGCTTGTACATGGTCTACCTTTCGCTCTCTCTCTCTCTCTTTTTTTTTTTTTTTTTTTGCTATATCTTTACATGGTCTTCCTTCTGTGCATGCATAAACCCAGTGTCTCTTCCTCTTCTTATGAGGAGACCAGTGATATTGGATTAGGGCCTACTCTTAGGACCTCATCTGAATTTAAGAGTTTATTCTGACTTTAAAGGGCCTATCTCAAAATATAATCAGATTTCAACATATGAATGTTAGAGGAACACAAGTCAGTCCATAACACTGAATTTCCAATAGATGCTTTGTTTCACAAGCTAATATTCAAAGGAATCCATTTTTAAAATCCTTAGCTTTATACATGATTTAAATTTATACTATTCTGATTTCACCATAAATAATTTAAGAACCAGGAAGCACTACCTGAGTGTAGGCAGTGTGTAGTGCTGTATGGATTTAAAATAAAGAAGACAGGGTTTTGGCCTCAATTCTATTCTCAGAAATAAATGCAATACATAGAAAGATAAATATATCCTAATAATTTGAGATGTTTCCCAGTTCTAATCAATAAATTTTCAGGCCATTTGTCATGGTATGCATAATAGGGGAAAGGTATAAGATTCTGTATTTAAATATTATGAAATAAATGTAGTCCTTAGAATCTTTGGAAAATTTTTAATTCTATCATCATTAACAGGGTTGTCTGTTTGCTGTATGCACTTTTCTTGATTTTCAATCCTGCATTCCCACCTGACTTTATCAGGGAATTCTGAATCATCATGAGTATAACTTCATTCTCAATTTCATAATAAAAATAACTAATACAAATGGCTAAAAAATGGGAACAGAACAAAACTATATATAATGAATGATAATGGGCTTCATATTTCTCCTATGTAAGTAATATTAACTATGCTTGTATTTACATCAAGACATTATTTATGCATTACTAAACAGAAGTATTTATATACAACTTTTTTCTTTGTCAATAGGAGGGATTACTAAATATTCATTTTTATTAATTATTTTTATTAACGTATAATGTATAATTTACCCCAGAGATACAGGTCTGTGAATAGCCAGGCTGCACACTTCACAGCACTCACCATATCACACACTCTCCCTAATGTCCATAACCCAACCACCCTCTCAATTCTCCCCCTTGCCCCAGCAACCTTCAGTTTGTTTTGTGAGATTAGGAGTTTCTTATGCTTTGTCTCCCTCCTGATCCCATCTTGTTTCAGTTTATATTCCCTACCCTCCTAAACCCCCACTCTGTCTCTCTAATTCCTCATATTAGGGAGATCATATGAAAACTGTCTTTCTCTGATTGACTTATCATGCTCAGTATAATGTCCTCTAGTTCCACCCACATTGTTGCAAGAGCCAAGATTTCATTTCTTTTGATGGCTGCATAGTATTCCATTGTGTGTGTGTGTGTGTGTGTGTGTGTGTGTGTGTGTGTGTCTATACACCACATTTTCTTTATCCACTCATCTGTTGATGGACATCTAGGTTCTTTCCATAGTTTCGCTATTGTGGACATTGCTGCTATAAACATTCAGGAGCACGTGCCCCTTTGGATCACTACATTTGCATCTGTAGGGTAAACACTCAGTAGTGCAATTGCTGGGTCATAGAGTAGCTCTATTTTCAACTTTTTGATGAACCTTCATACTGTTTTCCAGAGTGGCTCCACCAGCTTGCATTCCCACCAACAGTGTAGGAGGGTTTCCCTTTCACTGCATCCTCTCCAATATCTGTCATTTCCTGACTTGTTAATTTTAGTCCTTCTGACTGATGTGAGGTGGTATCTCCTTGTGGTTTGGATTTGTATTTCCCTGATGCCAATGGATGTGGAGCACTTTTTCATGTGTCTGTTGGTCATCTAGATGTCTTCTTTGCAGAAATGTATGTTCATGTCTTCTGCCATTTCTTGATTGGGTTGTTTGTTCTTTGGGTGCTGACTTTGAGAAGTTCTTTATAGATTTTAGATATTAGCCCTTTATCTGATATGTCATTTGCAAATATCATTTCCCATTCTGTCGGTTGTCTTTTGGTTTTGTTGACTGCTTTCTGTGCTGTGAAAAAGCTTCTGATCTTGATGAAGTCCCAATAGTTCACTTTTGCCCTTGCTTCCCTTGCCTTTGGCTATGTTTCTAGGAAAAAGTTGCTGTGGCTGAGGTCAAAGAGGTTGCTGCCCATGTTCTCCTCAAGGATTTTGATGGATTCCTTTCTCACATTGATGTCTTTCATCCATTTGGAGTCTATTTTTGTGTGTGGTGTAAGGAAATGATCCATTTTCATTCTTCTGAATGTGGTTGTCCAATTTTCCCAACATCATTGGTTGAAGAGACTGTCTTTTTTCCATTGGACATTCGTTCCTGCTTTGTCAAAGATTAGTTGAGCATAGAGGTGAGGATCCATTTCTGGGCTCCTTATTCTGTTCAGTTGGTCTATGTGTCTGTTTTTGTGCCAGAACCATACTCTCTTGATGATGACAGCTTTGTAATAGAGCTTGAAGTCTGGAATTGTCATGCCACCAACTGTGGCTTTCTTTTTCAACATTGCTCTGGCTGTTTGGAGACTTTTCTGGTTCCATATAAATTTTAGGATTATTTGTTCCATTTCTTTGAAAAAAATGGATGGCATTTTGATAGGGATTGCATTAAATGTGTAGATTACTTTAGGTAGCATAGACATTCTTACAATATTTCTTCTTACAATCCATGGAGCATAGGACGTTTTTCCATTTCTTTGTGTCTTCCTCAATTTCTTTCATGAGTTCTTAATACTTTTCTGAGTACAGATTTTTTGTCTCTTTGGTTAGGTTTATTTCTAAGTATCTTATTTTGGGTGCAATTGTAAATGGGATTGACTCCTTAATTTCTCTTTCTTCTGTCTTGCTGTTGGTATATAGAAATGCAACTGATTTCTGTGCATTGATTTTATATCCTGGCACTTGACTGAATTCTTGTGTGAGTTCTATCAGTTCTGCAGTGAAGTCTTTTGGGTTTTCCACATAAAGTATCATATCATCTCCAAAGAGGGAGAGTTTGACTTCTTTTTTTCTGGTTTGGCTGTCTTTAATTTCTTTTTCTTGTCTGATTGCTGATGCTAGGACTTCTAGTACTATGTTGAATAGCAGTGGTGATAGTGGACCTCTCCGCTGTGTTCCTGACCTTAGCAGAAAAGCTCTCAGTTTTTCCCCATTGAGAATGATATTTGCTGTGGGTTTTTCATAGATGGCTTTGATGATATTGAGGTATGTACACTGTATCCTTACACATTGAAGTTTTGATCAAGAAAGGATGCCCCATTTTGTCAAATTTTTTTCCAGCATCTATTGAGAGGATCATATGGTTCTTGTTCTTTTATTAATGTATTGTATCATATTGACTCATTTGCAGATGTTGAACCAAGCTTACAGTCCAGGAATAAATCTCACTTGTCGTGGTGAATAATACTTTTAATGTACTGTTGGATCCTATTGGCTAGTATTTTGGTGAGAATTTACACATCTGTGTTCCTCAAGGATATTTGTCTGTAATTCTCCTTTTTGTTGGGGTCTTTGTCTGGTTTTTGGGATCAAGACAATGCTGACCAAATAGAATGAGTTTGGAAATTTTCTTTCCATTTCTACTTTTTGGAAGAGTTTTGGGAGAATAGGTATTGATTCTTCTTTAAATGTTTAGTCAAATGCCCCTGAGAAGCCATCTGGACCTAGGTTCCTGTTTGCTGGGAGATTTTTGATGACTGCTTCAATCTCCTTACAGGTTATGGGTCTGTTCGGGTTTCTATTTCTTCCTAGTTTAGTTTTGGTAGTTTATATGTCTCTAGGAAGGCATCCATTTCTTCCAGACTGTCAAATTTGCTGGCATATAGTTAGTTAGTCATAATATACTCTTACAGTTTCTTGTATTTCTTTGATGTTCATTGTGATCTCTCTTCTTTCATTCATGATTTTACTTATTTGGGTCCTTTCTCTTTTCTTTTGTATAAGTCTGGCCAGGGTTATCAATCTTATTAATTCTTTCAAAGAACCAGCTCCTAGTTTCATTGATTTGTTCTACTATTCTTCTGGTTTCTATTTCATTGATTTCTGTTCTGGTCTTTACTATTTCTTTTCCCCCGCTGGGTTTAGACTTTCTTTACTGTTTTTTCACCTGCTTCTTTAGGTGTAGTGTTAAGTTGTATACTTGAGACCTTCCTTGTTTCTTGAGAAATCTTGTATCACTATATACTTTCCTCTATGGTATGCCTTTGCTGTGTCCCAAATATTTTGAACACTTTTGTTTTCATTTTCATTTGTTTCCTTGAATTTTTTCAATTCTTCTTTAATTTTCTGGTTGACTCATTCATTCTTTAGTAGGATGCTCCTTAGCCTCCATGTATTTGAGGTTTTTTCCAGCTTTCCCCTTGTGATTGAGTTCTAATTTTGAGCATAATTGTTTGAAAACATGCAGGGAACAATCGGATGTTCCATGTGCACTAAGGAAGAATGTGTGCTCTCTTGCTTTGGGATACAATGTTCTGAATATATCTGTGATGTCCATCTGGTCTAGTGTGTCATTGAAGGCCTTTATTTCCTTGTTGATCTTTTGCTTGGATGATCTGTCCATATCAGTGATGGAAGTGCTAAAGTCCCCTACTATTATTGTATTATTGTTGGTGTGTTTTCTTTGATTTTGTTATTAATTGGTTTATATATTGGCTGCTCCCATGTTAGGGGCATAGATATTTAAAATTGTTAGATCTTCTTGTTGGACAGACACTTTTCAGTATAATATAGTGTCCTTTCTCATCTCTTAATATAGTCTTTTGCTTAAAATTTAATTTATCTGATGTAAGGATTGCTGTCCCATTTTTCTTTTGATGTCCGTTAGCATAGTAAATGGTTTTCCATCCCTCTCATTTTAAATCTGGAGGTGTCTTTGGGTCTAAAATGAGTTTCTTGTAAACAACATATCGATGGGCCTTGCTTTTTTATCCATTCTGATACTCTGTGTCTTGGCCATTTAACCCATTCACAGTCAGGGTAACTATTGAAAGACATGAATTTAGTGCCATTGTATTGCCTATAAGGTGACTATCACTGTATATTGTCTCTGTTTCTTTCTGG
The DNA here is from genome assembly GCF_030435805.1 of Mustela lutreola. Classification (NCBI taxonomy): domain Eukaryota; kingdom Metazoa; phylum Chordata; class Mammalia; order Carnivora; family Mustelidae; genus Mustela; species Mustela lutreola. The sequence goes on from NC_081290.1 coordinate 12,008,063, forward strand.
TCTACTACTTTCAGGCTCTCTCTTTGCTTCAGGACCCCTTTCAATATTTCCTGTAGGGCTGGTTTGGTGTTTGCAATTAAAAAAAATTTTTTTTGTTTGTCTTGGAAGCTTTTTCTCTCTCCTTGTATTTTCAATGATAGTCTAGCTGGATATAGTATTCTTGGCTGCATGTTTTTCTCATTTAGTGTTCTGAATATATGATACCAGTCCTTTCTGGCCTTCCAGGTCTCCGTGGATAAATCTGTTGCCATTCTCATATTTCTACCATTGTAAGTTACATACTTCTTGTCCCAAGCTTCTTTCAGGATTTATTCTTTGTCACTAATACTTGTAAATTTTAGTATTAAATGATAGAGTATAGACCTATTTTTGTTGATTTTGAAGGTGGGCTCTCAGTGTCTTCTGGTTTTTGATGCTTGTTCCCTTTGCCATATTAGGGAAATTGTCTCCAATAATTCTAATATACCTTCTGCTCCCCTCTCTTTTTCTTCTTCTTCTGGAATTCCAATTATTTTAATATTGCTTCATCTTATGGTATCATTTATCTCTCAAATTTTCCCCTCATGGTCTAGTAGTTGTTTGTCTCTTTTGCTCAGTTTCTTTATTCTCTGTGATTTGTCTTCTATATCACTAATTCTCTCTTCTGCCTCATTTATCCTAGCAGTAAGAGCCTCCATTTTTTATTGCACTTCATTAATAGCTTTTTTTATTTCAACTTGGTTTGATTTTAGGTCTTTTATTTCTCAGGCAGGGGATTTTATTTCTCCAGACAGGGTTTCACTAATTTATTTCATGCTTTGTTTGAGCCCAGCTAGCACCTTGAGAATCATCATCCTAAATTCTAGATATGACATATTATCAATATCTATATTGATTAGGTACCTAGCTGTTGGTACTGCCTCTTGTTCTTTTTTCTTTTTTTTGTGATGAGCTTTTCCATTTTGTCATTTTATCCAGATAAGAATATATGAATGAGAGAATAAAATACTAAAAGGGTGGAAAAGACCCCTGAAAAATGTATGCTAACCAAATAGAAGAGACCCCAAGTGGGGGGAGAAGAAATTTTACAAAGAAATTAAAAAAAAAATTTAAAATATATATGTGTTAGACTGGTAAAGCAGACAGAGCCACCCACTTGATTTTGGGTGTATTCTGGTCTCTTAGAGAAAACTTCCTCACAAAATTAAAAAAAAAAAAAAGAAAAGCTTATGTATATACAAAAATAAGGATAAACATGATGAAGGGATGGAATATGACTGTAAAGATGAAAACAAAAAAAAATTCTAAAAAAAAACTAATTGATATGTTAAGTTGCTTGGAAAAATAAAAAAAAAAAAAAAAAAAAAAGAGGAGAGAATGTGCTCAGGCTGGAGACTAGAACAAAGCCCTGTGCTAGATTTAGGGTATACTTTGATCTATTAGAAGAAATTGCATTCCGAATTTTTTTAAGAAAAAAAGAAACCTATATGTATACAAAAAAATAAGGTTATATACAATGAAGTTTAAAATATGACTATAATAATAAAGGTTTAAAAAGTTTTTTTTTAATTAAATTATTGTTAAGATGAACTAGTTAAAAAAAATTAAAGGAAGAAAGAAGAAAAGTTAAACAAAAAGTTAGAATAAGAAAAAAAAAATAAAGTGGAAAAAATCCAATTTAACTTTGCAAGACTAAAGGATCTTGGGGAGAAAGCCATGAATTCCATGAATTGCTTTCCTTTAGCTCTGGAGCTGTGCTGTTCTCCTTGATCAGTGAGCTTGATATTGGCTGGATGTTCTTGCTGATCTTCTGGAGGAGAGCTCTGTTGCAGTTATTCTCAAGTGTCTTTGCCTTTGGAAGTGGAATTGCATCACTCTTGCCAGGGTCCAGGCTAAGAAATTTGCTCGGATTTGCTCTTGGGAGCTTTTGTTACCTGAATTTTTCTGTGGATCTCTGGAGGACAGGAATGAAAATGGTGGCCTCCTAATCTCTGGCCCAGAGGAGCCAAAAGCTCAGGGCCTCACTCCTCCATGTGACTTCAGAGAAAAGCGGTCAATCACTCCTGTCTCCCTATTCTCCAGCTGCACTCTGAGCTCACCTGGCCTGTTACTGAGTGTTTCTATCTCTGGTGCACAACCCCATTTGGAGTCTCCAAACACACCAGATTCCTGCTATGCTGCTCCTCCAGAGGAGGAAGGTGAGTCTCCCCAGATCTGCCACTTGTGGAGTCCCTGCTCAAAGAGCAGTGGCCCAAGTACACAACAGATCACAGTTTAAGGTAACCTTGAGCTGAGAGCTTACTCCTTGGCTCTATCTCTGTAGTTGGCTTCCCTGCTCTGATACCTGGGAGCTCTGTCACACTCAGACACCCCAATCTTTCTGTGACCTTGCAGGACCTGAGACCACACTGTCCCCATGAAGGCTCTACCCCTGCTTAGCCTCTCGAGTGATGTCTAAATTCTAAAAGTTCTGATTTTGTGCTCCACTTCTCCATGCTTGCTGGGAACCATCCCATCCCCGCCATGGTCTATCTTCCCATTGCTTCAGATTCACTTCTCTGCAGGTCCTATCTTTCAGAAAGAGGACAATTTTCTGTTCCTAGAATTGTTGCTCTTCTTCTCTTTGATATCCTGTTAAGTTTGTAGGTGTTCAGAATGATTTGATATCTATCTAGCTGAACTCCTGTGACCTGATGTCATTTCAGTCTGCTACTTCTCTGCCATTTTGCTTCTTCCCCCTAAATATTCATTTTTGCCTTTCTTTTCACCAAATCTAGATTTTACAACTGTCTATAAAATACTTTGAAATTTACATTGTTCTTTACATTCACATAATAGTATTAATTTTAATGGATGTAACAAATCTTTTAACTAGTCTAGTCATTAGAGCTACTTGGGTTGTTCCAACTCTGGTATTACAAAACATGTTGTCTTAAATTTTTTGCATTTATATCCTTGCCATAATGTTCTCTAAAACTGATGAATCATTTAGCCTTTATCCTCAGACCTTTTCTGAGGTGAATAGCAATTCCATTTTCTTTAGGCTGTTTGTCTTACTGACCTGTAACCTGTAATACTTGAATATGTATTACAAATCAATGTAAATACAAATTCCTTAAAAAATTCAATTCCTTAAAAGACATAATCTGCCAAATCTCATACAAGAAGTAGACAATCTATAAAGGCTTATATCTACTAAACTGAATTAATAATTACCCTTTCAAAACAGAAAGCATTGGGCTCAGGTATGTTTATTGGTGAACTCTACCAAATATTTAATAACAAAATTATAATAATTTTCTACTATCATTTTTAGAAGATAGAAGCAGAAAGAATACTTCTTAACTCATTCTATGGGGCCAACATTACTCAAATATCAAAACCAGATAAATACATTGCAATAAAAGAAAAGCATAGACCAATATTTCTCATAAATATAAATCTAAAAATCCTTAACAAAATGCTAACAAATTGAATCCAACAATGTGTATAAAAAATTATATACCACCATCAAGTAGGATTTATCCTGGGTATGCAAGACTGGTTCAACATTCAGTAATCTTGACTTTTACTTGATTTTACTGCTTAGATTCCCCCTCAGATGGGTCATTTTTATGTAAATACCTTGATGCCAGTAGTAGGAGGCCGATGGTCCATTAACCAACCTAAAACTACAAGAAAACACCTGTTTGAATCTGCCAGCAGTAAATCCTAAACACAGAATTGAGAGGTCATAGCTGTCCTGAGCTTTAACTAATGTTTCAGAATGTTTCTGTTGAATAAATTTGTCATTATTTGACAAAATCCAAAAGCCACTCATGTTTAAAACTTTCAGTAAATTAGGCATAGAAAGGACCTTCTTCAACTTGATAAATTATATCCACAGCTAGAAAAACAAAACAAAACAAAAACCTATAGCTAGAAATACACAACAGAACAAAACAAAAAACCTACAACTAAAATCATCTTTAATAATGGGACATGGAAAGCTTTTCTTCCAAGGTTAGATAAAGGCAAGATATCATCTTTCTCTACACCTTGTCAACATAATACTGAACGTTCTAGCTAAGGGAATAAGACAAGAAAAGGAAATAATACGGAGGTCAAAAATAGACCCAAACAAGGTAGTCAATTGATTATTGACAAAGAAACAAAAGTAGTACAATGGATAGTCTTTTCAAGAAATGATGGTGGAACAACTGGACATTCACATGCAAAGAAAGAATGTAGGTACAGACTTGGATCCTTTCACAAAATTTAACTAAAAATGAATCATAGATCTAAAGGTAAAATGCAAAACTATAAAACTCCTAGACGATAACCTAGGGAAAACTCTAGATGATCTTGGGTATAATAATGACTTTCTATACACAACACCAAAGGCACACAATAGAAATAATGAATATGCTGGACTTCACTAAAATTAAAAACTTCCACTGTATAAAGGACAATGTTAAGAAAATTTAAAGATAAGACATTGATTGACAGAAAGTATTTGCAAAAGTTACATCTGACAAAATACTGTTATCTAAAATATTTTTAAGGGTGCCTGAGTGGCTCAGTCAGTTAAGCATCCAACTCTTGATTTCAGCTCAAGTCATGATCTCAGGGTTGTGACACAGTCCCGTGTCAGTCTACACACTGGGCATAGAACCTGCTTAAGATTCTCTTTCTCTCTCCCTCTCTCTCTCTCTCCCTCTGATGTGTGTGTGTGTGTGTGTGTGTGTGTGTGTGTGATCTTAAAATTCTGTAAGAAAACATCTATCACCATCAAAAATGGGGCAAAGCCAGGCATCTCATCAAGGAAGATATATAGTTGGCAATCAAGCATACAAAAAGATGCTCTATATCATATGTCATGAGGGAAGTGTAAATTAAAATAATGAGTAACACTACACTCTGTTATAATGGCCAAAATGCAGAATAGTGACAAATACTAAATGCTAGCAAGTTGTGGAAAAAGAACTCATTTAGTGCTAATGAGAATGCAAAATGGTATAGCCACTTTGGAAGACATTTTGTTGGTTTCTTACAAAACTAAGCATACTCTTACCATACTATCATAGTCATTGGTTTTTACCCAAATGAGCTGAAAACTTATGTCCACAGAAAAATGAGCCCATGGATATTTATAGCAGTTTTACTCATATTTGCCCAAACTTGGAAGCAATCAAGATGTCTTTTGGTAGATGAAGGGATAAACTGGTAGATCTACACAATGAAACATCACTTGATGCTGAGAATAAATGAGTTATCACACCATAAAAAGACATTGAAAAACCTTAAATGCATATTACTAAGTGAAAGAATGCCATCTGAAAAGACTACTACTATATAAACCCAACTATATGACATTCTGGAAAAGGCAAAACTATGAAGACAACAAAAAAATTAATGTTTTTCAGGAGTAGGGTGGGAAGAAAAATGAATAGGCAGAACAGAGAGGACTTCTAGGGCAGTGAAAATATTATTATATATTATACATTTGTACAAACTCATAAAATTAACAACATCAGGAGTTAAATATAATGTAAAGTATGGACTTCAGATGGTACAATGTGCTAGTGTAAGTTCATTAATCATGACAAATGTATCACTATGTTTGGGGATTTTAATAATGGAGAGTCTATGCATGTGTGAAGGCAAGGGGATATGAAATATCTCCACCTTTCCTTTAATTTTACTCTGATCCAAAAACTGTTCTGAAAAAGTAAAGTATTAATTTTTTTAAATTTTTTATTTTTTATAAACATATATTTTTATCCCCAGGGGTACAGGTCTGTGAATCGCCAGGTTTACACACTTCACAGCACTCACCAAAGCACATACCCTACCCATAAAGTATTAATTTTTAAACAATGATCAGAAATTATACATGTTAGTTTCCTCACACATCTTCAAAAAGAAATTAATAACTTTAGCCTTGAAAGATTTTCTCTAGATATTTACCCAGCTAACATGACTTATCTCTGAGAAACCGGTAAATGTCCTCCATTGAAATTCATTCCTATCTATCTGGATTACTGTAAGGCATTTTGCTATAAAGTCAGGTTATCTCTAAGAACTCTTTGAAATTAAAAATCACCTTAGTAAACTCATCATGTAGGTTTATAACACTGTATTAAAACATTAATAATATTGACATGGTAACTCAAATTTAATACCTCATTTATATCATTCTCCACTGTGTTCATAATAGGGCTTGTGTGAATCATTTAATTATAGGAAAATCTTGCTGGTAAATTTTAATTCTATATTTTGTTTTATAATCCCTCAACATAGCATTTAAATTGTCTTATGAAATTATTTGCCAATATTTGTATACTTTTGTTCAATTTTATTCTCTTTACTTTTCATTGACCTTATATTTGTAACCATGCATCACTGCTTCAGATAAAGAATTTTAGTAAATACTTTAAGTATTTCTCAAAACATGGTCTATAACTTATACACAACAATTTCACCTAAGGCGTTGGTAATCAAGAAAGGACATCACACACATGGGACAAACCTCTAAAGTACTTAAATATATTGATGTAGAAGCTGTGAAGTGGTGTTTTTATCCAGTCTCTGGCAGTTTCAACTTGAGTGTCCTTGAGAAATTTTTCTTCATTATCAAATTAAGACATTCGCATTTATAACCTCAGATGTAAATTCAAACACTACAAAGCAATGACTCTAAAAAGAGACTATCCAGTCTGTGTTGTATATGATCACCAACTTTGGTGGTAATCTCTAAGAAAGGAGAATTCTTATATGAGTTTTTATTTATTTAGATGCAAAACATGTTTTCTGTGTCCAAATATGGTTGACTTGGTCACTTGCAGAGGGTCACTTACAGAGGGTCATTCATCCCCTCTGTAAATCTTCTAAAATTAATACTTAGAATCTCCCTTTCAAAAAACATCATTTAAAGGTAACACTGAAATAACTATGACATTGATGGTATGTACATGTATATTTCACATTCCAAAGGGGGTTGTATTGGGTATGAATTATTCAGGGAATTTCAGCTAAGAAACTAGTGGCAAAACAATTGTGGTGGAAAGTGGTGGGACTTGATTCAGGAAGATGAAGCAAACAAATGCTGGTGGGGTTCTTTAACATTATGAGTGAACCAGAGACTATAACAAGTCAGAAGGTGGAGGTACATTCCTAATTAGAAGTTAGAAACCATCGAGAGGGAATTTGATGTTGATATAGTGGGGCTAACCTATTATCTGCCATTTAATTGGAGAGAAACAATGAGTATTAAGTTCATCAGTAAATGGAGTTCTGGTTAAAATTTTATTGAATTTGTTCTTGTCAAACTACACTTGCACATTACTTTCCCTACCCAAAAATCCTCTCAACCTTCCTCTTTGTCACCTTTCATCCTTCTTCTCTTATTTCCTTTTTCTTCCCTCCCTCTCTCCCTCTCTCCTCCTTTCGCTCTTCTTCCCTCTCTCTCTTCATTTTTTCTCTTCTTTGTTTTTTACTTCCCTCCCTCCCTCTCTTCCTTTCTTCCTTCGTTCTCTTTCTTTTCCCCTCCTTAACATGTTAATTTTCTCTGCCTTTTAATAGCTAGATGTGATAAATAATCTAGAAGACTTAGATTTATTTTTTTCTTATAGCTTGTCAGTAAATTAGTGTAAATTGTATCCCCAAAAGCATATACTAATTATCTCCACACAAATTTTTTTCATTTTCTACAGGAAGACCCACTACATTATGTGAGATTATGGGAAAAGCAGAAATTTGGCTAATCAGGACGTACTGGGATTTTGAATTTCCTCGCCCATACTTGCCTAATTTTGAGTTTGTAGGAGGGCTGCATTGTAAACCTGCCAAACCATTACCTAAGGTAGGTCTATTATGTGGAGGATTTATTTTGTACCTTATGATATAATGTTGATTTTTCTTTAAAGTGTACTGCCTCAGTAACAGAGAAATGCTCTTTATTACGCCAACTCTACAAATCATAGGGGTCTCTTATGACTGATATTACCTTTTTTGGACTTCACTTTGGTATTTTGGCTAAAGGAAGAAGTGATTCAAGGGAAAGTTAAAATATTAGTGTGTCTACAGTTTGGGTGCTGGACTGAAGCAACAGGAAGCCAAAGTCTTGGAAATTACTTAGGAGATTCCTATAGCTTTCTAACAAGCATGATGGAGTTATGAATTGGGACAGTTACTATTATTGCTTAAGTGATAAAGATGCTTTCATGAGAACTCTCACATAGATTCTAGAGTTTCATCAGTAAGAAGTAAGTGTTGACAGAAGACGTGAAATCAGGTAGAACTTCTTGGATAATAGTAATTGTTACCAAGATAAAAATTAATTTAAGGAAAAACTTTTTTTGAGATGAAAATGATGAATTCAGTATTGGATCTATTCACTTTAAGGAGCCAAAGAAATTTTCAGGTGAATATTTCTAGTAATCATTTGGGTAATACAAGGTCTAGGTTTTAGCAAAGAGCATTAGAAACAGATTAGGAGTCATAAAAATAAAGAAGTCATAGGACTTAAAGACCTGAACACTGAATTCTTTCTTTAAGATCATGATGTCTGGTTTTTCTGAAATGAAAATGGTACCACATTCCAAAGTCACCAACAAATAAATATGGACAGCCAAAAATATTGGAAGAGGCCTTATTGATAAGTAAAAGAAAATAGATAAACATGGAAAAAAATACTGTAATATTGTATTTAACTATCTTTATCATTAACTACTGTTATCAAGGGATTGAGGAAGTGGACACTCATTTGCTTGGGTTGTAGGTAAGTGAACATAACCTCTGTAGAAGACTGTAGGTTAAATAGTGTTCTCAGGATAGTTTTTGATTTCTATTTAGGGTAATATGTATATTTAAGTTTAAATTTTATTTTACGATTCTGAATATGCTTTTCTTACCAGTGAAGTTATAGCTGCAGGTCAGCTCTATTGAGTGTTATTACAGCAAAAAATAAACCAACATCTAAACAAAGGTATAGAAAGAGGACATATTCTTTGGTTCAGTGGATAATACCCATGCCACACTATTATATTCATCTTCCCATCTTCACTTTTCATCTACACAATTTCACAAAACAATTCAAACATGTTTTACAAGGGGGGGGGGGACTTATTCCATTCCAAAACCAGTTACTAATACAAACATTTGGGCAATATGAACATCAATCACAGCTTATACCTCTGATGAAAAAATTATGCCAGTCACTGCACTCACAGAAAAAAAAGCAATGAAAGACGGCCAAGGATCCAACTTCTAGATGTGTAAGTTTTCATATACGTGTGTGTGTGTGTGTGTGTGTGTGTGTGTTTATTCAATCACTCTCTTACAAAGAGGAATCAAAATGGTAAAATACCAGTTCCTGGGACTTCAAAGATAGTTTCCTAACATTATCTAAACTAAAAGAGCAGTCAGCTTTTATTTATGACATCATCCTTCTCCTTTTATTAGCCTTAAATTGAGAAATACATTGATTAAATAAATAAATATAATTAAGAAATGCAATAAATATATTGAGAAATATTGCAGGGAAGCCACAAATAATTGCACAGGAAATGCATGATACATATCTAGAAGTTGACATTCACATAAATTAGAATGCAAAAGACCTCAGACCAGACTTTGCAATGCGCAACTTGCACAACTATAAGTGGAGACCCAAAGGATTTTATTTGTAGAGAAGTTTCAAATTAAGGTATGTCAGCTACTTGTGGGAAGGTAGAGAAGCACTGTTTCATAAATGTTATCATGATTTAAAAAATAGAAGTTTACTTTTTTTTTCCAAAAGTATATTTTTTTAATTTTTTATAAACATAAAATATATTTTTATCCCCAGGGGTACAGGTCTGTGAATCTCCAGGTTTACACACTTCACAGCATTCACCATAACACATACCCTCCCCAATATCCATAAACCCACCCCCCTTCTCCCAACCCCCCTCCCCCCAGCAACCCTCAGTTTGTTTTGTGAGATTAAGAGTCACTTATGGTTTGTCTCCCTCCCAATCCCATCTTGTTTCATTTATTCTTCTCCTACCCCCTTAACCCCCCATGTTGCATCTCCACTTCCTCATATCAGGGAGATCATATGATAGAAGTTTACTTTTAACATGTATTACTATATATCTCAATTCTTTTAAAAAAATCATTTTTAGCCCCATTAATCAGGAAAGAATAAACACGAGAAAAATATCCTGAATGCCTAACAGGGAGTTAGATTAATTTATTCAAAATTTATTGGCTACAAACTGACATGATACACATTTTAAAAGTCTAGTTAGGACCCTTTTTTTGGGCTTTTTTACAAGGAATATTTTTGAGTTTGCAAACATCTCTGCTGGTTCATAAAATTAAGCCTTGAGGGTAAGATTTCCATGAACCATGAGAAGAGCTGTCTCTTATTGCTTATTCACTTTGTTTAATGGTTTGGCTCTATGCCTTTATTTGTGATCACTTATTATATATTTAAGCCACAGTTTTCCAGAAACATATTTCCTCTTGAAGATACTAGATGATTCTCTGTGGCAGAAGACAGAACCAGTCTAACATTTCTGACACTTCTCTTGACTCTGCTATTTAGAAGAGTAGGTGAACTTCCCCCAGCCCCCACTGTGATCCTACATGTTTGTGATAAAGAGAATTTTATCATTGTAGGAAATGGAAGAATTTGTCCAAAGTTCAGGTGAAGATGGTATTGTGGTGTTTTCTCTGGGATCAATGGTCAAAAACCTCACAGATGAAAAAGCCAATCTCATTGCCTCAGCCCTTGCCCAGATTCCACAGAAGGTCAGTACAACTTTGGGTCCTGGTGAATAGCTGCTTTGCCAGTTGGAGTGAAAATGTGACTAACAGTACTTTTTCTAGATCAGAACTGAAGCACTGAGCATAACTGGTACCACCTTCAAATAAAAATTCCTTAAAATATTAAAATGGTGTATTGAGGCACATGTAATCATTTGCTTAGTAAGCCTTTGCATTATTATGGAAATACATCTTCTTATACGATCATTTATTTTCAGTGAAATAGAGATGAAAATGTTAAGATCCTGATAACTTTTTACTATTTGAAATCTTATGACCTGCATTGAGTACTCCCCCAAATTCTCAACTGTGTTAGTTCCAAGGTCCAAGAAAAGAGAGATGTTATATACAGAGTAGATAGGAATTACGTTCAAGGGTATATTTTCTATTTTTAAGTTTTATTGACAATATATCAAGATCTAGTTGATTTAGAAGTAGTAGCCTAGACTTTCTAAATTGGAATTTCTACAGTTAAAAACAGTTAAAAATCCTAATATTATTATTATCAAACAATATATATTTTCTGATTTATGATGTTCAATTTAATTTTGCTGTCATTATAGTTCCAGATTTCTACTCTTTATATACACCTATTTATGGAATACCCTAGAACTTTTCATGTTGGTATATTAGTTCAAATATATAAAACTTCATAAAGATGAGCATACTAATTAGGTCTGTTAAACCTTTGAATTTTTATTTCTAAACTTTTTTTTTTAAAAGTTTGCCACCTGAGAATATGGAGAAAAGGGAACTCTCTTGCACTGTTGGGAATGCAAACTGGTGCAACCCCTGTGGAAAAGAGTACAGAGATTCCTCAAAAAGTTAAAAACAGAACTACTCTATGATTCAGTAATTGTGCTACTGGGTATTTACCCAAATGATGCAAAAATACTAATGGAAAGGGAAACATGCACCCCAATGTTTATAGCAGCTTTATTATAGTCAAATTATGGAAGCATTATATTTATCCATGGACAGATGAATGGATAAAGAAGATACGGTATTATATAAGTGATGAACCACTAAATTCTACTGAAACCAATATTACACTACACTATATGTTATCTAACGAAAATGTAAATAAAAATTTGAAAAAAAAATGTGGTAAACATATACAATAGAATATTTTTTCAACCATAAAAAAGAATGAAATCTTGCCATTTGCCAAGACATGAATGGAGCTAAAGAGTATAATGCTAAGAAATGAAGTCAAAGAAAGACAGATTCCATATGATTTCACTCATATGTAGAATTTAAGAAACAAAACAAATGAGCACAAGGGAAAAAGAAAAAAAAAACAAGAAACAGACTCAATTATAGAGAACAAAATGATGGTTATTAGAGGTGAGATGGGTGGGGGGGATGGGTTAAACAGGTGATGGGGATTAAGGAAGGAGTGCATTGTCATGATGATTAGTGGGTGAGGTATGGAATTGTTGAATAAAATAAACACTTAAAAATAAGTTTGCCATCTATTAATATTTAATCTGAACTTAGTCTTACAGAGCTCCCCCCACCTGCAAAAAGTATATAACAAAAGGCTAACATTCTAACACGATACTTCATTAGAAAATGAAATAAAGCAAATTTATTTCCTCCCTCGAAAACTATAGAAAGTGCTAGAGAAAGAAAGAGGAAGGAAGGAAGGGAGGAAGGGAGGGAGGAAGGAGAGGGAGGTAGAGGGAAGGAGAGAGGAAAGAAAGAAAGAAGGAAAGACAATCATTCAACAACCAGACAACAAAAATTTGAAACTAATTATAGTTTTGGAAAGCATTATAATTGAAACATGAAAGTTAGGATTCCCTTATAACATTAGTAAATTCACACAGTAGTCATGTTTATTTATTTATTTATTTATTTAGATAGAGGGGAAAGAAACATGTATTCATGGAAATTAGCCATTACTAGACATTGAGCTGGGTTTTCCCGGCGTGTTAATCCCATCCGTGTTTTTTATTTTTTTATTTTTTATTTTTTTTTATTTGACAGATAGAGATCGCAAGTAGGCAGAAAGGCAGGCAGAGAGATTGAAGAAGGGAAGCAGGTTCCCTGCTGAGCAAAGAGCCCGACGTGGGGTTCGATCCCAGGATCCTGGGATCATGACCCGAGCCGAAGACAGAGGCTTTAACTCACTGAGCCACCCAGGTGCCCCAATAGTCATGTTTATTTTAATGCTTTTTTAAACCCCCATGCTCTGATTGATAAAACTAGTCTTTCTATTTTATATGCCTTCACTTATAATCTCATACCTCAGAACTTTTAAGTGGTAAATATAAAAATGATAAAACTATACATAATGGACTATTAGTTCAAGCTCTTTTTGACATGGTTGATACAAACAGACCTACTATATCTCCGTGTTTGCAAACTAACCCTTATGTCCATTTCTTTCACTATCACATAAAGTAGTAGTGGGCCACATGGTTTATAAACTCTACAGCATTAAGATGACCTCACTGTGTGTTTTTACTTGCAAAATTAAAGCACTTTCTTTGACAGGTTTTATGGAGATACAAAGGAAAGAAACCAGCCACATTAGGAGACAACACTCGTCTCTATGATTGGATACCCCAAAATGATCTTCTTGGTAAGACTGAGGGAAAGAAAACTGTACTTTTGAATAATGGACAAGTAAGGCAACTATTCAACAGCAAATAATTCAATAAATACTTAATAGCTTAACATGTCACATTTTAGGTTTAAAATTAAAAACACAAAAAACAACAAATGTTGTAGAGGATATGAAAAAAACAAACTCTCTTGCATTGTTGGAGGGAATGAAAACTGGTGCAACCACTGTGGAAAACAGTATGGAGTTTATTCAAAAAGTAAAAAAAAAAAAAAAAAAAAAAAAAAAAATAGAACTATCCCACAATCCAGTAATCACACTGCTGGGTATTTATAGACTAATTCGAAGGTATATAGGCATCCCTATATAATAGCAGCATTATTTGCAGTAGCCAAGATATGGAAACAGCTCATGTCCATTGACCAATGAATGAATAAAGAAGTGATGTAGATAGATAGACAATAGATTAGATAGATAGACAATAGATTAGATAGATGGATAGATAGATAGATAATAGATATTTTAATCTATTGATTGATCTGTATATGTAAATAATATTATTCAGCCATCCAAATTTTGCATATGCAAGAGAATGTATGAAGCTTAGAAGAGTATAATGGTAAGAGAAATAAGTCAGAAAGATAAATACTCATGATTTCACTAATATGAAGAATTTAAGGAATAACAACAACAAAAGAAAGAGCAAAGGAAAAATAAAAGAGAGAGAAAGATAAATCAGGAAACAGACTCTTAACGGTAGAGAACAAAATGATGATCATTAGAGGGGATGTGGTGGGCAGGTGGATAAAATGGACAATGGGGATTAAGAAGGGCACTGTGATGAGCACTGGGTGATGTATGGAAGTGTTGAATCACTATAGTGTACGCCTGAAACTAATATAACACTGTATGTTAACTATACTGGAATTTAAAATAAAATTTAAAAAAATAAATAAAGCTAGAAAAAAATAAAATATCACATTTTACTTGCAGTTTTAAAGCAGAAATAATTTAAGAATTGACAGTTAATTTTATAGACTCAATGCTTTCTTTGATTCACAAAAGAGCATTTCAGTTAAGACTCTCATTACTCTTCAAGTTTCAGTCTCAGTTCAGATATTTTCTCCTCTGTAAAGTCCTTCCAGACAAGGCAGAGGAAGCTAATCCCTTCCCGCTTTTCTGGGGTCATAGTTTTCTGAGATAGCAAGAGCCCATGTGCTCTCAGAAAAAAATTCTTTCTTTGTTGAGTTAATCTGTAATTTTCCCCTATCTCTCTCTAAAATTCTGTTACCTTATTATAATGAAATCCTCACTCAATTCCTAAACTAGGTCATCCCAAAACAAAAGCTTTTATCACTCACGGTGGAACCAATGGGATCTATGAAGCTATTTACCATGGGATTCCTATGGTGGGAGTTCCTATGTTTGCTGATCAACCTGATAACATCGCTCACATGAAGGCCAAAGGAGCGGCTGTGGAGGTGGACATAAGCACAATGACCAGTGAAGATCTGCTCAATGCCTTGAGAACAGTCATTAATGAACCTTCGTAAGTACTACTGTTTTTAAAGGCTTTCCATTGATTATGCTACCCATCCTACTTGGAAGTGTTCAATGACTTATGATTTTGTTAACAGATTTAATTTCAAGTAACTATAACATGAATATAAAAACCACTTTATTATTTCATTTTCCAAACATTGAAGTAATTTGCTAAAATTGGGGAAAAAATACTATTACTTCAAATATTTTATCAACCCTTTTTTTTCCAAAATCAATCATTTTAATGATCACATAAATTCTTAGACATTTTTTGAACAATCTACTTGTTCATATAGACACAAATATCTATACCTATTTAAATATTATAACCATTCAGTAAGTACAAAATTGGAAGTGATAATTCACTTTGATAATGATAATTCATTTATCATTCAAAAATGGCCATCATGAACATTGGCTATATATCACTCATCACTATATGCATATACACAGGGAGAAGAGATACTGAGTAGGTAATAACTTTATAAATGCTGGTTATTACTATGTATGAATTCTTAAACAAAATTTTGAATTTTGTCTTAGTTAAAGATTAATTGAAATGAATCTATAAACTATATTTAACTTTAGGTACATATCATTATATCTTAATTTTTTCTCTGAAAAGTCTCATCAAGATTAATAATTAATACATGAATCCAGTTTTAAGTTTTCATTTTTATGCATTTTTGATTTTAGCAACAGTTGAACTGCCATAGAAATAATCTCATTTCCAAAAAATAGAAGTAATCTCATCTCTAATATGTACTACTTAAGATTTTAGTTTGTCAATATTTAGCCGCTTATTTTCCTCAAATTTAGCCTTTTTGCTTTATCTTAAAGGAATCAACATTTGCCATTAATTCTGAGATTCTTTATTCTAAAATATTTTAGAATCATTCTTAACTGAATATATTATATGAAATTTCCTTTCAATAAAGACTCATGGATATCAAATTTCCTGAGATCAAGCTTAACAATATTTTCTGATTGCCTTAATATAAGAATGATATCTTGGGGCACCTGGGTGGCTCAGTCATTAAGCGTCTGCCTTCAGCTCAGGACCAAGCCCTGTGTCGGGCTCCCGGCTCCATGAGCCTGCTTCTCCCCGTCTCCATCTGCCGACTGCTCTTCCTGCTTTTGTTCCCTCTCTCTCTGTCAAATAAATAAATAAAATCTTTAAAAAATGAAAAGGAAGATATCTCATCTCTCTGAATATAAGATATTTAGCTCTCTCTTTTCTTCAGAATTGTGTAAATATGACTCATGGTCTTCTGGCTTTAAATCCTTCTATAGGAATTTGAAGCCTGTCTGATCATCAATTTATATTTGTTTTATTTTTCAGTCTGGAAAAAATAATTTTTTTTAAAGTGTAGAAACCTAATAATGATGTATATTGATAAGCTATTTTCTATATTTCCCCTGGGTTATAGTATATTTTTTCAATACTGTTAATTTGGAATAAAAATTATTTTTCTTCTCAGAAAATTTTTTTTTGTTATTTATCAAAATGTTTGTTGGTTCCACTTTTTATGTCTATTTCAGAGACACCAAATTTCAGCATTCTATATGTTAAAATATTTTGATTCTTGTTCTCTATCATTTTCTTTTTTTTTTTTTAAAGATTTTATTTATTTATTTGACAGACAGAGATCACAAGTAGGCAGAGAGGCAGGCAGAGAGAGAGGAGGAAGCAGGCTCCCTGCAGAGCAGAGAGCCTCGATGCGGGACTCGATCCCAGGACCCTGAGATCATGACCTGAGCCGAAGACAGAGGTTTTAACCCACTGAGCCACCCAGGAACCCCAAACCCCTGCATTGCTATTTTACTTCAACTCTCCTCTTTTTTGAACTATGTATTATGCTTAATTACATTCTAAGCCAATCATTTTTATGGTTCTTTCCTAATATCATATGTTATCAAGGCATATGTCATCTAGATTTCTCAGTATTTACTCTGAATGTGTATAAGTGCTTTATATTTAAATTTGTTTCCACGTTATCTCAGACTCAATTATTTTCATTGAGAGGCAAAACTCAAAGGATAGTTCAAACATCCCATTTGAGGGGCGCCTGGGTAGCTCAGTGGGTTGATCCTCTGCCTTCGGCTCGCGTCATGATCTCAGGGTCCTGGGCTCTCTGCTAGGCAGGGGGCCTGCTTCCTCCTCTTTGCCTGTGTCTCTGCCTACTTGTGATCTCTGTCTGTCAAAAACAAACAAACAAACAAACAAACAAAAAAACATATCCCATTTGTATGGCTTAATGCTGAAATTCAGGAGGTAGATAAGAAGGTCAACTCAAATGCAATTTTGTGTAGCTTTTTTTGGTGGAACTAATCTATCTAAAACCATCTATTCTAAGCCCTACTTGCAGAGTATTTTAGACAAAAGGGTCAATGTATTGCTCCCCAAAAGGGAATCTTTGCCTTGATTCTAAACTAAAAATTCAGTGCTAGTAGTCTTTTGCTCCCTCTCACACACATTCTAATCAAGTGACTTTTACTAAGATGAATGTTTAAGGGACGCCTGTGTGGCTCAGTGGGCTAAAGCCTCTTCCTTCAGCTCAGGTCATGATCCTAGGGCTCTGGGATCAAGCCCTGCAGTAGGCTCCTCTGCTCAGCAGGGGGCCTGCTTCCCTTCCTCTCTGCCTGCCTCTCTGCCTACTTGTGATCTCTCTGTCAAATAAATATATTTTTAAAAAATGAATGTTTAAGTCATAATTTTCAAAACATTATAGATACCATTATTTCAGGAGCTGGACCTAGTGTTAAGAGCTTCAGTTAGGCTGACTATGATTTTCTGTTTCTCGTAAATGATGATCTTGATAGCTAATGCCTTAGACTATTATTGGGTTGTTACTGCTGATAATTTGGTTCATTTTACTAAATAAGAGCAAGTTCTGTAATTTTTCAGAACCCTACCTTATTTCATGGCATGCCATTAAATTTTATTGTTCATTTGGAAACTATTGATGCAAAAGACAGAACCATAAAGACTCAGGATTTTCCAAGAAAATACCTAAAATTATTTATTTTAAAATATCTTGGGACGCCTGGGTGGCTCAGTTGGTTAAGCGGCTGCCTTCAGCTCAGGTCATGAACCCAGCGTCCTCGGATGGAGTTCCATAGTGGGCTCCTTGCTCAGCAGGGAGCCTGCTTCTCTCTCTGCCTCTGGCTGCCATTCTGTCTGCCTGTGCTCGCTCGCTCTCTCTCCCTCTCTCTCTGACAAATGAATAAATAAAATCTTAAAAAAAAATCTTAACATTAACTGTAAAGCTAATTCTAACTGAGAAATCATCTGGGAACAATAGAGTTTAGTATAGGGTCTATATATGGATGTATTTGTGTTCCATTTATTACTCCTTAATGGAATTCAGGAACATAAAAGATTACACTTAAAAACATAAACCATAATAATTTTAATTACTTATAATATTTTAAGATAAAAGACATATAACATTAGTGACCGATAAAATGCTAAATATTCATTTTAAATACGAGCATAGACCTTTCTTGTCTTATTTATAGGAAAGCATACTTTATTTTTATTTAGATTCATAAGTAAAAGTTTATCTGGCTAATATATATGTATTTCAGATTTTAAATCTCTAACTATAAAAGGAGAAAAACTTGAACAAAACTATGATTTGGAAAGACAGGCTTTTACTGCCACTGTAGTTTGCCTGGAATGTTTTAGGGTGAATCAGGTGAAATTACTGCTTTAACCCTACCTATATTTCAATCCAATTAAAAGAGTATGACTATTCTTCCTCACTGCATGCATAAAAGAACACAAGTAAATTATTCCCTCCTACTGGATCTAGCATACCATGTTCACTGGTGAATGATGATCACACTTCTTCTCCAGTCCCCAAAATGGCTAACTCACACCAGGACATCTCTTCACAAATCACGTACATTCCATCATCTTCATGTCCCCAAGCTGGGAGGCTTATTTATAACAAAACCAAAAGGAAATACACTAAATCTGGCTCATTAACTAGGAAATGTCAAGTGAAGATAAAACCTGCCTTTCAAAACATACCATAACCATTATTGTTTGAGAGATTAGAGTTAACTCCATACAACCATTACTACTTTGATGCCTCATTCATTGGGGACTCTAATTCTAGTAAAATATTTCTATTCATCTTAAAAATTCAAAGTTCCATATCCTTGCCATTTCCAAAATTACCCTAGTATCTTTACCAATCTTGATATTACCAATATAGACACTGTCCTTTGCATTACAAAGACACAATGTGTGCAATGGGGGAATTATCACAGTGCCAAGGTATTAGACCCTGAAGAAATGGTTTATTAATGTCAATTATTAGCTTCTTGTCTGTCATCATGAAGTAGCCAGAGCTTAAAAACCATTTTAATGGAACTTCCTATGGATATTTCTGCACAATATTGGATTATTCAGCTTTGATTTGGGTCGATCCTGGAAACTACACACAATATCAAAAGTTCTCCTTGGAAAAATTATGCCATTCACGTGCAACACACCTGTTTCATGTTTTATGTCTGCATTTCACCACATTCAGTTAAGAATGTATTTCTTCTACATCCTCCTTTCACAATCCTTAAGATGCTATGCAACCAACAAATTTCACATCTCAGCAAGAGTGTATTTTTTCTCAATTATTACCTATGGTCTTTGGCTTACATAACATATAACATGTATCAGGGATTACCCATAATGAAAACAAAAACTCTCTAATTTCTCTATTTTTGCCTACCAGTTATAAAGAGAATGCAACAAGGTTATCCAGGATTCACCACGATCAACCTGTAAAGCCCTTGGATCGAGCAGTCTTCTGGATAGAGTTCGTCATGCGTCACAAAGGAGCCAAGCACCTGCGGCCGGCGGCTCACAACCTCACCTGGTTCCAGTACCACTCTCTGGATGTGATCGGGTTCCTGCTGGCTTGTGTGGCAGCTGCTATCTTCTTGGTCACAAAATGTTGTTTGTTTTCTTATCAAAAATTTGGTAAAACAGGAAAGAAGAAAAAGAGGGAATAGATCTTTCTAAGTGTGGCAAAGGCTTTGATGGGCAATCCTGTTCATTCTAGCCACAGTGACCTTAATGAAAACAGATTATCTCCATCCCATTTTCAAAATACCCATTCCTCTACCTTAGCCTAGAGATAAAGCCTAGAATTCAGCACGATCATCAACTAGTGAACATGTCCCAGTGTTCCTTTGTCTTTTCCCAGATGCCTATACCCTCTTGTTTTTCTGACACAGGGACACTAATGATTTCATGAATCTTCTATTTAATTATGCTTAACCTTAAGAATATGCTGACTAACAATATGCTGAATCCTGAGGAGTGCTTGAAATGTTAGTTGAATGTGATGGATGTAGGGAATATAGAAGAATAAAATTCACAACTTCCCCAAGAATATACAAAGCAAGGAGCCACCATAGAAGGTTAGTATGCTATAAAAAGAGTGATTATTTCTTTTTTTCACAGAAAACAAGCCCTTCTGCTTGTCCAAAGTTATTGGGGTTAGAGCCTAAATTGATAATAACTGTTATAGTGCATCAAAGTAGGGAAGGTCTACAAATTCCATTCAATACATAGATAATTATGGCCTGTGTACCTGCCTGCAATCAGCTAACACTCTTGTGTGCCTTTTAATGCAGGGGTCTGGGGACTACCCTCAAACAAAAGAGATTAATTGAGTTATTATTTTTTCTCAGGGACAGAGAATGTCAGCAATATCTTAAAGGTGATCAGATCATTTATAGAGGAAATAATTAAGAAATATAGAAAAAATTACATGAAACTTTTAATTAACATTGATAACATTAAAGTGAAATGTCAATTTATTATATTGAAAAATCACTAATGTCCATAATCTATAATCACTCTTTATAATCAAAGATTTAGTTTTCTAACAAAAACAAATATTTACTTGGAATGTAAGATGATTGTATTATTTTTCAGTCTGTATTATTTACAAATTTAAATTTATCAATTAATTATTATGCCACGGATGTAAGATATTAGCATATTTGCTTGACTAATGGCATGCTTTAGTAAATATTTATCATGGAAAACACTAATTAAAATTCATATTTGAATCAGCTCTGCATTAATTTAACAAATGAAGGCTGTGCTTAATTTACCCCTTATAAACTTAATGACATATTCTAATAAAAGTTTTAATTTCAGTATTTCTTGTGTAATTGAGGTGATAAATGACATCCATTAGCTTACTGAAAATTTTGAAATTCATATTCATGTCAGTATGGCATATTGAAAATTACTTTCAATTTAAAAATAACTGCATGACATATAGGAATATGTATTTGTTTTTGAATATGTACATTACCAAAAATGCAAATAAATTCTTAAATTTTTTTGTGAAGGTTAAAATGTATTTGTTAAACATTAACATTTTTAAAAGGTGATTCATGGGGATGCCTGGGTGACTCAGTTGGTTGAGCAGCTGCCTTCGGCTCAGGTCATGATCCCAGTGTCCTGGGATCGAGTCCCACATCAGGCTCCTTGCTCCACAGGGAGCCTGCTTCTCCCTCTGACTCTGCCTGCCATTCTGTCTGCCTGTGCTCTCTCTCTCTCTCTCTGATGAATAAATAAAATCTTAAAAAAAAAAAAAAAGGTGATTCATGTTGATGTGTTTTGACTTTTACGATTTGATTATGTCCTTAGAAGAGTTTTTTATCTTTGCTTTATCCTAGTATATTTTCTTTTTTTTTTAAGATTTTATTTATTTATTTGACTGACAGAGATCACAAGTAGGCAGAGAGGCAGGCAGAGAGAGAGAGAGGAGGAAGCAGGCTCCCTGTGGAGCAGAGAGCCTGATGCGGGCCTCGATCCCAGGACCCTGGGCTCATGACCAGAGCGGAAGGCAGAGGCTTTAACCCACTGAGCCACCAGTGTGTCCCCCTGGTATATTTTCTACTGGAACACAGCAAATGGCTTAAGATACAGTGAGAGGTGGCTTAGCCATTCATGGTGTTGAGCACCACCCAAGTCCATGCACCCATATGGTTTCTGAGACTGGCTACCCACAACACAGAGATTTATTTCTGCACAGATATAGTCCCTGCTCACCTGCTTTCTTCCCTCCTGCTGATTATCTACAGTTTTCTTCCTTTGCCTGAATAACACCAGAAGGCAGCTGGCAGAAATTCCTGGGTGATACCAACTGCATTAGTCAGTCTAACTACAGCGTATATTTGGATAATAAACAAATAAATAAATAAAAATAATATACACATATGTATATACACAGTGAGAATGGACTTTCGTTAGCAGTCATTTGCAAAACTGTTCAGATGAAGAAACTCTCATCCTTAATAAGCAGAAACCAAGTCTCATAAACCAGAGGACTGTTACATAGTTCTTACATTCTCAGGTCTTGGAGCTATTCAGAAGGCTGCACTTAATACTTTTACTTATTTTGTTCATAGGCATTCCTTGTTCCCCTTATCTTCTGGCAGCATCTCCTCTGGTTAGGATTCCTTACCTGACAGAATGATCCAAAACTTCAAGCACTCCAAATAAATGTCAGCAGCCAAATTTATCTTTGGTATTTTGAACCTGTGATCACAGACAAGAGAGTAAATCCTTCTTTGACTGAATTCTGAAGCAGAGGAACTTAAAATAATCAAGCTCAAAATAATTCACAGTTAGTAATCTAAGTAAATCATGGATCTATCCCTGAGGGGAATCATTCCTCCCTTGGAAATGCAACTTCTAAACCACCTGTCTCCAGGTTGTAATAATGAAAAACAAACTTGTCTAAGGGAAACCATGAGGCGTACTTGTTAAGGGACTCTTTCCCACTTTCAACCCCTTGAGATCTGAACCTATGTATTCAAAGTAAAATACAAAAGGCCTATATATTAGGTTAATGATCTGAAGAATACACTGCATCCTCTAAGACAAGACCTAAAATATATAGGATTTTGTCTTCCAGCTAAAACCCTGAAAAGCTCTCATTAGCTAAGGGGGAATTTGGTAAAAATCAGCAAATTCTATGAATATTAGACTGTTGCATTTCCTTCATTGTAAATATGTTCCCTGGTCATGCACAATGTTAATATCAACACCAACATTTTTACTAAGGTTTCATGTGCACAGTTTGTGATCTGGCAGAAATACTGAAGAGAAGGTGAGGGGGAAATCTGTTATTTGGAAATTCTAACTACTTCTATGAAGAAAAAAATGGTGCATCATCTAGGATGGAAGGTGACCAAAACAATTTTTCTACTTTTTTGGCTAGCTAGAACCCTTGGGAGTTTACTATATTGGGAAGGAAGTGGGGGTGATCCCTGTTATTAACAAATTAAGATGGAGTAACTAAATGAGCTCTGGTGAGGTGAAGTCCGTGCTATGTATTCATATGTAGTTTCCACCCCAGTCTCCACTACTCCTTTGTGCATGAGCTTTAAGATCAAATTCTGAAGGGTCTGGAAAAAGACCAACATTTGCAGGACTGCTTATCCAAATCTCCTTATTTTTTTTTTTAAAAAAGGAGATTGTGTTTATTTATTTGAGAGAGAGTGTGCAAGGATGGTAGAGAGAAAAGGAGAGGGAGAAGCAGACTCCCCACTGAGCAGGAAGCCTGAAACAGCGCTCTACAACAGGGCCCTGACACCATGACCCAAGCCAAAGGCAGATGCTTAACTGACTGAGCCTCCCAAGCACCCCAAGTCGCCTTATTATTGAGACAGTTTGTCTGTAGCACATGGATTCTGGAGGGAATTTCCAAAGAATATGAATATATTCATAATCTATGCAACCTCCAAAAGGTTTATTCACATACTTCTACCTCAAACCTTCTTACATTTAAACTTCCTTCTAATTATTTCCAAATCTTTGACAAACCAGTCAATCCATTAGTCTTTGCCTATGAAACTATAGATCTAGATTCATAGATCTAAAGCAGACCACCCTTTTTCTCCATAAAAATGGAAACATATTGATATTCTACCAATTGTAAAGATTATGTTCCACCACTAACTTCAGAGACCACCCTGAGGAGAGCTGTAACAATGGCTACTTTCTTCTGCTGTGAGAATGTGTGTACTCACACATAAATTGGGATGTATGAGAATGTTTTCCCTATTTTCATTTTGGAATCCTCTTGTGAGTCTGAAAGTGGGGATTGCCAGGTTTATTTAAAAATACTGGTAGGTTACATGGAAGTCTAAGCCACCTGCAGAGACAATTTATGTGTATTTCTGGAATTGCTCTGACCTATTCTCACTATATTATCTCTGTTTACTTGTAGAATGTTGCTGCTAATGTTCTGTCATATTTTTGTTACCACAGCATAGACCATCACAAGTAGCATGGTTATTTGGTGCCTATGGTTAGGTATTCAGTCTCAGCCAGGGCTCAATAACAAGCCAGGGGCTGTTTATTCTGTGGACGAGAGATACCAAGAAAATAGGTCATAGTTTTGTTTCAAAATCTTAGGATACTCTTTTTGGAGTCTGTCAAAAGTATATTTAACATTGCTATCTGCTATAGCATGGAAGCTACCCTTGGATTTTCTTTTCTTTTCTTTTCTTTCTGTGGTAATTTAAAAACAACACATGAGATCTACCTTCTTAACAAAATATTAAGTATACAGTACAGTGTTATTAACTAGAAGTACAATGTTGTACAACAGACCTCTAGAATTTGTTCATCATGCATAAGCAAAATATTATAATTCTTGAACAGCAAATCCATCGACCTATGCTTCCAGCCTCTGGCATCTACACTCTGCCTTTTATTTCAATGAGTTTGATTACTTCAGATGTCTCATTGTAAGTGGAATCATGCAGTATTTTCCCGTCTATGTCTGACTTATTTCACTTAGCATAATGTCCTTAATTTTTTTCCATATTGTAGTATATGACAGGATTTCTGTCTTTTTTAATGCTGAATAATACTCATATACCGCATTTTCTTTATCCATTCATCTATCAATAGACATTTAGGTTTCTTCCACATCTGGTTTATTGTGAATAATCCTACAATGAACATGGAAATACAGATATCTCTTTGAGATAGACATTTCGATACTTTTGGATAAACATCTAGAAAAGGAGTTGCTGTATTATATTAAAAAAATTAATTTTTAATTTTTTGAAGAAGGTCCATACTATTTTCAATAGTGGGTGCACCATTTTCCTTTTCCTATGTATTATATTACATACATTTACATTACAACAGTGCTCAAGGATTTCAATATCTCCACATCTTTGCCAATGCTGCCGCTTCTTCTTCTTCTTCTTCTTCTTCTTTCTTTTAAATAATGGCCATTCTAACAAGTGTGAGGTGATGTTCATTGTGGTTTTGATTTGCATTTTCCTGATGATTAATTATGCTGAGAATCTTTTCATATACATGTTGGCCATCTTCTTTGGAGAAATGTTTATTCAGATCTTCTGCCCATTTTTAAATCAGATTCAGTAACTCAGTTTCCATATGGATAACAAAAGTCACCTAAAGTGTCTCAACAGGGACATTTTATTTTTTAAATTTTTTAAACTTAAATTCAATTAATTAACATATGATGTATTACTTATTTCATGGGTACATGTCTGTGATTCATCAGTCTTATACAATACACAGTGCTCATTACAACATATACACTCCTGAATATCCATTACCATTACCCCATCCCCCCACCCCATCCCCTCCAGAAACTCTCAGTTTGTTTCCTATGATTAAGAGTCTCTTATGGTTTGTTTCCCCCTCTGACTTCACCTTGTTTCATTTTTACCCTCTCTTCCCCTATGATACTCTGCCGTGTTTCTTGAATTCCACATATTAGTGAGATCACATGATAATTGTCTTTCTCTGTTTGACTTATTTCACCAAGCATAATATCGTCTAGTTCCATCCACATAATTGCAAATGGCAAAGTTTCATTTTTTGATAGCTGAGCATACCACATCTTCATTATCCATCCATCCATCTGTTGATGGACATCTAGGTTTTTCCATAGTTTGGCTATTGTGGACATTGCTGCTATAAACATTTGGGTGCATGTGCCACTTTAGATCACTACATTTGTACCTTTGGGGTAAATACCCAGTAGTACAATTGTATAATCTACGATCACACCTTAGAAAACCAACTACAGTGCAATGTTTATGGGTCCTCTGATGCCCTGTGGAGAGCTGGTGGCTGAACTGCTTGCAGTGCCTTTTGTGATCACTTTAAGAGTGATCAGTAGGCTCATTTCACCTGTAGGAAGCATGAATGAGAAAGATTGTGGGAAATTTTCACCTCTACCTTGCTATGTGCCTGTTTACATGACAGGACTAACAGACAGAATGACCTTTCCAGAAAGAGTGAAAAATACAATGTTTTCTGTTTTCTTTGACTTCTGGATCTAGGATTATGGCATTCATCTTTGGGAACAGTTTAAGGTGAGGCACTAGATAAAAGACTCTGCTTTTCATTTTAAACTTGTTATCAGAAGAAATTTAGAAAGAATTCAGTGAGTCTAGGTCAATAAAGGGAATACACTATAAAACATGTGCCTTCCATTTTAACTCTACAAGTAATAACAATAAACTAGTTATCAAAAACTAAGTGGGAATGAAGACAAGAAATCTCGTGCCATAGTTACTCTTTACAGTCATCAAATATTTCCCATAAGATACCTTCATACTTGTTAAATTCACACCCAAAGCAAAACAGAACACACAAAATTTATCAATCCTCTGAAAGATGGATGGTTTTTCATATTTGGATATGATATATAAGTCCAGTACCAAGAGTTTTCATATTAAAGGAAATTGCGATATTCTTGGTAAAAAGAAATAGTATAATATTGATTCAAACACTAAGATAACTTATTTATTGACACAAGTAATAAACTGAAATATGTCAACATTAACAAGATTAACAAAGAGATTTAATTTACCTCAATCTCTTCCAGAAATTGCTGATAATTGGGGATGATTATACCCAATCTTGTACCATTTGTATTGGAACAGAATGCTCACAATTTTTGTCACTCTCATAAATTTTAGATAAAAATTCAGAAAGTCCTATTTGGAAAGTTTTACCATGGTTGGCAATTGAAAAGTTTCCTAGAATGCTTTACACTTGGAGGGAGTGCCACAAAGAAAAACCTGAAAAGTATTTAGAAAACTAAAAACCTTTGTTTCTTAGCAGTAAAAGAGAGTAGTTTTTTCTTTACTTCACTGAAATACATTTATTCTACCTGTTTTCATTTCCTTGCCATTCCTGCTAAAAATGATTTTTCTCTGCAATTTTTCTAAACTCAAGTATGATCTGAATCATTCAACTCAGACAGGCTTCCACTTCAACTATCTTTGAGTAGTATGCACAGATATGAACAAACAAAGGTTCATATTAGACAGAAAATATTATCTAATTCACTGAATATCTAATTGTTTCACAGAACTAATGCCAGCAGAGCACACTTGAAAATCCTTAGAGTTAGACATGATTTGAATTAAAATGCAGTGATCTGCTATAACTAATTAATTTAATAATCAATACACATTGCAGATGCATGCTACATGCTAGGCTCTATATAGATTTAGGTTAAAAAGAAAATGCAAGAATCGTGATGTCAAGTCTACCTCCAGAGGTAAATTACAGAGAGAAATATATATAGGTCACTGCCACACTTTGGTAAAATAGGATTATGAGTAAAGACATCTGGAAGGACTCAAGTTGATAACGAGAGGACAGAGGCATTATCAAAGAAGAAGAGGGGAAGAGCATTACCTATTAAGCAAAACTGTACACTGGCCATGCTTCAGGCAATCTCCAAGAAGTCTTTAAAATTAAAAAACTATCTTACTTGGCTCACTGGGTAGCTTAAAATAATAAGTTCATTTGGTAATAATATATATGGGTAGCTAAATTTTAATAAAAAGTTAATTATATGTTTTATAGAATTATCTATCATGATTATAACCCCACTATATCTGAATAATATAACTACAGGAAAAGGAATGTAGGTCAACTTCATTTCACTGTTTCTTGTCATATTTCATTATGTTTAACATTTTGAATGAGAGTTACAAAATCACAGCTTTTTTAATACTTAAATTCACTTTCATTCTTTCCTTTCATCCTTGCTCTACTAGTTATTATGAACCATTGCTTCAAATATAGAATTTTCCTAATTGCTGTAAGTACTACCTTCTTAAATGAAGCCTAAAGTCATGTAAACTCACTCACCTGGTTGGGGGGTGGGGAGGAATTAAGTGAAGCAAGAGAATGATTAATAGAAAATAATTACACAGGGGTTCATAATTAAGGATTTAAGTCACAAGGAAGTAGGCACCTAAAGGGCAAAATCCTATTAACTTAGAAGCTAAGAGATAGAATTTTAGTGTAATTTCTGTCAACTCCAAACAAAGTGTACTTGGGTAAAACTTTATTATCAAATTATAGGCATTGGACTGTCACCCTTAGACAAAATTTCAAGCATTAAAAAGGGATGACTCTAAAATGAGGCTTCTCTCCCTGGCTGTTGTATCACTATCAACTGTGATTAGAGTCCTTAAATGGAAACAGTTCTTGTCTCAGGCTCTTTCTCTCAGGTACAAAACACAAATTTTTGATAAATAGAATTGATTGACTGGGTTATTTGCAATTAGTCATTCTTCTGCATAAAAATCTTAAAAGTCGTACCCAAAATGTGTTCCCTTCAAAACACATCAGCAAAAGGCAGCAGCAAAGTATGTGGTAATTGCTCATGTACTCGTGTACCTCACATTCTAAAAGGAGGGCTATCGTGAATTGGAATTACTCAGGAAGTTCTAACTAATAAAATAGTGGCCCATCAGCTGAAGTGATGAGCTATAACTCAGAAGGATAAGTTGGGCTGATATTGATGGTGATCTTATGAGAGGAGTGATCCTGAAATTGTAACAGGCAGTTGGGCATGAGCAAATACCTGAGTAGGAAACTAGAAACCATTGACAACTGACATTATTGGATATTATGGAGTGAATCTATTCTCCACTGTTCTATTGATATTATGGAGTGAATCTATTCTCCACTGTTCAGTTAGAAAGAAAAATAAAAATAAGAGGTAAATTATTTAGTTTGGAGCTCTGGTTTAATCTTTAGTTTAATTCCTTTTTTAAAAAATTAAAATGTAATGTATTATTAGTTGCAGAGGTAGAGTTCAGTGATTTTCAGTTGTATATAACACCCACTGTTTATTGCATCTTGTACCATCTTTAAGGCCTGTGACCCAGTAACCCATCCCCCTCACGCCTCTTCCCTCCAGGAACCCCCAGTTTCTTTCCTGGGGTTAAGAATCTCTTATGGTGTGTCTCCTCTGATTTGATCTTGTTTTATTTTCCTCTCCCTTCCTCTATGCTCCTTTGTCTTGTTTCTTAAATTCCACTTAAGAGTGAGATCATATGACAATTGTCTTTCTCTGATTGACTTATTTCACTTTGCCTAATACCGTCTAGTTCCATCCATGTCATGGCAAATGGCAACATTTCATTTTTTGATGGCTGAGTAATATTCCATTACACACACACACACACACACACACACACACCCCACTTCATCTTTATTTGTCTGTTGATGTACCTCTGGGTTTTTCCATAGTTTGTTTATTGTGGACATTGCTGCCATAAACTTTGGGGTACACAGATCTCTATGTTTGTATCCTTGGGGTAAAAACCTAGTAGTGCAATTGCTGGGTATTAGTGTAGCGCTATTTTTCATTTCTTGAGGAAACTCCATGCTGTTTTCTAGAGTTGCTGCATCAGCGTGCATTCCACCAACAGTTTAAGAGGGTTCACCTTTCTCTGCATCCTCACCAAGATCTGTTGTTTCCTGACTTGTTAATTTTAACCATTCTGACTGGCCTGAGGTGGTATCCTATTCTGGCTTTGATTTCTATTTCCCTGATGCCAAAAGAGGTTGAGCTTTTTTTTTTTTTTTTTTTTCACGTTGTCCGTTGGCCCTTTGTATGTCTTCTTTGAGAAATGTCTGTTCATGTCTTCTGCCCATTTCTTGACTGGATTATTTGTTTTTTGGGTGTTGAGTTTGATAAATTCCTTATAGATTTGGGGTACTAGACCTCTATCTGATAAGACATTTGCATATATCTTCTCCCATTCTGTCAGTTGTCTTTTGGTTTTATTGATTCTTTCCCTTGTTGTGCAAAAGATTTTTATCTTGATGAAATTCCCATAGTTCGTCTTTGCCTTTGTTTCCCTTGCCTTTAGAGACATGTATATCAAGAAAGTTTTGCAGCTGAAGCCACAGAGGTTGCTGCTTGTGTTCTTCTCTTTGAGATTGACGGACTACTAACACACACAGGCCCTTCATCATTTTGAATTTATTTTGTGTAGGAAAGTGGTCCAGTTTCAGTCTTCTGAATATCAATGTCCAATTTTCACATCATTTGTTGAAGAGACTGTCCTTTTTCCAGTGGATATTCTTTCCTGCTATGTCAAAGACTAGTGGAACACAGAGTTGAGGGTCCATTTCTGGATTCTCTATTCTATTCCATTGGTTCTATGTGTCAGTTTTTGTGTCAGTACTGTATGGTCTTCATTATTATACCTTTGTAATAAAACATGAAGTTCAGAAATGTGAGGCCTCCACCTTTGGTTTTCCCTTTCAACATTCCTTTGGCTATTCACAGTCTTCTGGTTCCATACAAATTTTAGGATTGTTTTTTCCAGCTCTATGAATAAAATTGATGGTATTTTGATAAGGATTGCATTAAATGTGTAGAGTGGTCTAGGAAGCATAGACATTTTATCAATATTGGTTCTTCCAATGCATGAGCATGGAATGTTTTTCCACGTCTTTGTGCCTTCCTCAATTTCTTTCAGAGTGTTCTATAGTTTTCAGAGTACAGACCCTTTCCCCTTTTGGTTAGATTTATTCCTGGGTATCTTGTGTTTTCGGGTGCACTTGTAAATGGGATCGACTCCTTACTTTCTTTTTCTTCTCTCTTATTGTCTAAGTATAGATATCCAACTGATTTCTGAACATTGGTTTTATATCCTGCCACTCTGCTGAATTGCTCTATGAGTTCTAACACTTGGGGTGAAGTCTTTGGGGTTTTCCACATAAAGTATCATGTCATCCAGAAAGATGATTTTGTTGATGAGTTCTTCTTTGCCAGTTTGAATGCATTTTATTTCTTTTTACTGTCTGATTGCTGAGGCTAAAACTTCTAATACTATGTTGAACAACAGTGGCAAGAGTGGACATCCCCGTAGTTTCCTTTCCTAAAGGGAAAAGCTCTCAGATTTTCCCTATTGAGAATGATAATCTCTGTGGATTTTTTGTATGTGGCTTTTATGATATTGAAGTATGTTATCTCTATCCCTGTGGTAAGGAGGGTTTTAATCAAGAAAGAATGCTGCACTTTGTTAAATACTTTTTCTGTTTTTTGTATGTTTGTTTGTTTGTTTGTTTTGTGGATGTTGAACCATACTTGTTTCTCCAGGAATAAATGCTACTTGGTTGTGGTGAATAATCCTTTCAAGGTCCTGTTGGATCCCATTGGCTATTAACATGGTGAGAATTTTGGCAACCATGTTCATCAGGGTTATTGGTCAACAATTGTCTTTCTGGTGGGGTCTTGTCTGGTTTGGGGATCAGGGTAAAGCTGGCCTCATAGGAAGAATTAGAAAGTTTTCCCTCCATTTCTATTTTTTGAAACCTTTTCAGAATAAGAGATATTAATTCTTCTTTAAATGTTAGGTAGAATTCTCTTGGGAAGCCATTCATTCCTGGACTCTTGTTTCTTGGGGGATTTTTGATTACTGCTTCAATTTCCTTGCTGGTTATGGCTCTGTTCAGATTTTCTATATGTTCCTCTTTCTGTTTTGGTAGTTTATATATTTCTAGAAATGCATCTATTTCTTCTAGATTGTCTAGTTTGTTGGCATATAGTTACTGATAGTATGTTCTTATAATTGTCTGTATTTCCTTGGTGTTGGTTGTTATCTCTCCTCTTTTATTCATGATTTTATTAATTTGGGTTATTTTTCATTTTGATAAGTCTGGCTAGGGGTTTA
This sequence comes from Mustela lutreola, assembly GCF_030435805.1. NCBI lineage: Eukaryota > Metazoa > Chordata > Mammalia > Carnivora > Mustelidae > Mustela > Mustela lutreola. Next base: position 12,039,981 of record NC_081290.1, read on the forward strand.
TTGATATTACTAGTTCTCTTAAAAAACAACTCCTACTTTCATTGATCTGTTCTACTGTTCTTTTGTTTTATGTCTATTTCCTGGTTGAACCATTCATTCTTTAGTAGGATGCTCTTTAACCACCAGGTATTTGTGTTCCTTCCAGATTTCCTATTGTGATTAAATTCAAGTTTTAAAGCACAGTGGTCTGAAAATATGCGGAGAATAATCTCAGTCCTGAGACCTGATTTGTGAGCCAGAATGTGACCTATTCTGGAGAAAACTCCATATGTGCTTGAGAAGAATATGTATTCTGTTCCTTTAGGGCAGAGTGCTTGGAATATATCTGAGAAGTTCTGATTCAGTGTGCCATTCAAAGCATTTGTTTCCTTGTTGATCTTCTGCTTAGATAATCTGTGCATTGCTGTGAGTTGGGTGTTAAAGTATCCTACTATTATTGCATTATTATCAATGCATTTCTTTAATTTTGTTATCAATTCATTTATCTATTCGGCTGCTCTCATGTTAGGGGCATACATATTTACAGTTGCTAGATCTTCTTGTTGGATAGACTCTTAATATGCTATAGTGTCCTTCATCTCTTATTAAACTCTTTGGTTTAAAATTTAATTTGTCTTCTTTAAGGATTGCTACCCTAGCATGATAAACAGTTCTCCAGCCCCTCAAATTCAATATGGAGGTCTACAATGAGTTTCTGGTAAACAACATATGGGTGGGTCTTGCCTGTTTATCCAGTCTTCTACCTTGTGTCTTTTGACTGGAACATTTAGCCCATTTAATAGAGCAACTATTAAAGATATGAACTATTAAATGATATGAATTTTGTGCCACTGTATTACCTGTAAAGTTACTGTTTCTGTATATGGTCTCTTTTCCTTTCTAGTCTCTGTTCCTTTTGGGCTCTCTCTCTGCTTAAAGTATTTCCTTTAATATTTTTTGCAGGGCTGGTTTAGTGATCACATTCTTTGCATTTCTGTTTGTCCTGAAAGCTCTTTTCCTCCTTCTGTTTTGAATGACAGCCTTGCTGGATAAAGTATTCTTGGCTGCATATTTTTCTCATTTAGCACCCTGAATTTATCATACCAGTACTTTGCCACAGGTCTCTGCTGCCAGCCTTATGTCTCTACTTTGTAGGTTATGGACATATTGTCCTGTGCTGCTTTCAGGGTTTTCTCTTTCTCTTTGTGATTTGTAAGTTTCAGTATTATATATTAGGTTGTTGACCTGTTTTTATTGATCTCGAGGGGTGTTCTCTGTGTCTCCTAGATTTTGATGTCTGTTTCCTTCCCCAGATTAGGGAAGTTCTCCACTATAATTTGCTGCAATATATCTTATGACCCCTCCTTCCTCTTCTCCTGGGATCCCAATTATTCTGATATTGTTTTGCTTTATGATATCATTTATCTCTCAAATTCTCCCCTCATGATCCAGTAGTTGTTAATCTCCCATTTTCTCCACTTATTTATTCTCCAACATTTGGACTCTTTGTCACTAATTTTCTCTTCTGCCTCATCCATCCTAGCAGTTAGAGCCTCCATTTTTTATTGCATCTCATTAATAATCTTTTTTTATTTTGACCTGATTATAGTTTCTTTATTTCCACAAAAATATCTTCTGTTTTTCTTAACCTCAGCTAGTATCTTTGAAATTGTTATTTTGAATTTTAGTTCTGACATCTTGCTTATATCCATATTGATTAAGTCCCTGGCAGTCAGTACTGCCTCTTGTTCTTTTATTGAGGGGTCTGTTCTTCCATCTTGTCATTGTGTCCAGAGAATAGGTAAATGAGAGAACAAAATACAGAAATAGCAAAATTCTATGCAAAGACCAGAGTTCATATAACAAGAATATCTATGGACCTAAGATTGTTTAGTTTAGTTTTTAGAATGTGTACCCAAGACTAACTTTAATAAAATTTTACTAATTTCTTTCTTTGTATTTGCTTTCCAGTTACAAATAGAATGTCACAAGATTATCAAGGATTCACTGCAATCAGCTTATAAAGATCTGGATATAACAAGCAGACGTCCCACTATCAGGATGGCTAATATGAGCAATACAAGAAACAACAGGTGTTGGTGAGGATACAAAGAAAGGGGAAAACTCTGCATTGTTGGAGGGAATGCAAACTGGTGCAGCCACTCTGGAAAACAGAATGGAGTATCCTTAAAGAGTTAGAAAATAGAAATAGCTTATAATTCAGTAATTGTGCTGCTAGGTATTTACCCAAAGGATACAAAAAATACATATTTGAAGGGGTACATGCAGCATCCTGTGGTTATAGCAGCATTAGCAACAAGAGTGAAAGTATGGAAAGAGCCCAAATGTCTATCTGATGAATGAATAAAGAAGTGGTATGTGTGTGTGTGTGTGTGTGTGTGTATATGTCTTACACAGTCACAAAAAAGAATAAAATTGTGCCATTTGCAATGGATTGGATGGAGCTAGAGTGTATTATGCTAAGTGAAATAAGTCAGAGAAAGAAAAATACCATATGATTTCACTCATATGTGGAATTTAAGAAAACAGAAAAACATATGGGAGGGGGAGAAATGGAGAAAGGGAAATAAACCCTAAGAAACTCTTTAACTATAAAGAACAAACTAAGGGTTGGTGGAGGGAGACAGTTGGGGGATGAGCTATATGGGTGAAGGGTACTAGTATGGAGGGCACTTGTTAGGATGAGCACCGGGTGTTATATGTTAGTAATGAATCACTGAATTCCACTCCTGCAATCAATACCGCATAGTATGCTAATTAACTAGAATTTAAGTGAAGATTTGGATTAAAAAAAAAGTCAAAGAAAGTTAATATATAGCGGTACAAGCCTTTCTCAAGAAACAAGAAAGGTCTCGGGTACACAACCTAACCCTACACCTAAAGGAGCTGGAGAAAGAACAAGAAAGAAACCCTAAGCCCAGCAGGAGAAGAGAAATCATAAAGATCAGAGCAGAAATCAATGAAATAGAAACCAAAAAAACAATAGAACAAATCAACGAAACTAGGAGCTGGTTCTTTGAAAGAATTAATAAAATTGATAAACCCCTGGCCCGACTTATCAAAAAGAAAAGAGAAAGGACCCAAATAAATAAAATCATGAATGAAAGAGGAGAGATCACAACTAACACCAAAGAAATACAAACTATTATAAGAACATACTATGAGCAACTCTACGGCAATAAATTTGACAATCTGGAAGAAATGGATGCATTCCTAGAAACATATAAACTACCACAACTGAACCAGGAAGAAATAGAAAGCCTGAACAGACCCATAACCAGTAAGGAGATTGAAACAGTCATTAAAAATCTCCAAACAAACAAAAGCCCAGGGCCAGACGGCTTCCTGGGGGAATTCTACCAAACATTTAAAGAAGAACTAATTCCTATTCTCCTGAAACTGTTCCAAAAAATAGAAATGGAAGGAAAACTTCCAAACTCATTTTATGAGGCCAGCATCACCTTGATCCCAAAACCAGACAAGGATCTCACCAAAAAAGAGAGCTATAGACCGATATCCTTGATGAACACAGATGCGAAAATACTCAACAAAATACTAGCCAATAGGATTCAACAGTACATTAAAAAGATTATTCACCACGACCAAGTGGGATTTATTCCAGGGCTGCAAGGTTGGTTCAACATCCGCAAATCAGTCAATGTGATACAACACATCAATAAAAGAAAGAACAAGAACCATATGATACTCTCAATAGATGCTGAAAAAGCATTTGACAAAGTACAACATCCCTTCCTGATCAAAACTCTTCAAAGTGTAGGGATAGAGGGCACATACCTCAATATCATCAAAGCCATCTATGAAAAACCCACCGCAAATATCATTCTCAATGGAGAAAAACTGAAAGCTTTTCCGCTAAGGTCAGGAACACGGCAGGGATGTCCATTATCACCACTGCTATTCAACATCGTACTAGAGGTCCTAGCCTCAGCAATCAGACAACAAAAGGAAATTAAAGGCATCCAAATCGGCAAAGAAGAAGTCAAATTATCACTCTTCGCAGATGATATGATACTATATGTGGAAAACCCAAAAGACTCCACTCCAAAACTGCTAGAACTTATACAGGAATTCAGTAAAGTGTCAGGATATAAAATCAATGCACAGAAATCAGTTGCATTTCTCTACACCAACAGCAAGACAGAAGAAAGAGATATCAAGGAGTCAATCCCATTTACAATTGCATCCAAAACCATAAGATACCTAGGAATAAACCTAACCAAAGAGACACAGAATCTATACTCAGAAAACTATAAAGTACTCATGAAAGAAATTGAGGAAGACACAAAGAAATGGAAAAATGTTCCATGCTCCTGGATTGGAAGAATAAATATTGTGAAAATGTCCATGCTACCTAAAGCAATCTACACATTTAATGCAATTCCTATCAAAGTACCATCCATCTTTTTCAAAGAAATGGAACAAATAATTCTAAAATTTATATGGAACCAGAAAAGACCTCGAATAGCCAAAGGGATATTGAAAAAGAAAGCCAACGTTGGTGGCATCACAATTCCGGACTTCAAGCTCTATTACAAAGCTGTCATCATCAAGACAGCATGGTACTGGCACAAAAACAGACACATAGATCAATGGAGCAGAATAGAGAGCCCAGAAATAGACCCTCAAATCTATGGTCAACTAATCTTCGACAAAGCAGGAAAGAATGTCCAATGGAAAAAAGACAGCCTTTTCAATAAATGGTGCTGGGAAAATTGGACAGCCACATGCAGAAAAATGAAATTGGACCATTTCCTTACACCACACACAAAAATAGACTCAAAATGGATGAAGGACCTCAATGTACGAAAGGAATCCATCAAAATCCTTGAGGAGAACACGGGCAGCAACCTCTTCGACCTCTGCCGCAGCAACATCTTCCTAGGAACAACGCAAAAGGCAAGGGAAGCAAGGGAAAAAATGAACTATTGGGATTTCATCAAGATCAAAAGCTTTTGCACAGCAAAGGAAACAGTTAACAAAATCAAAAGACAACTGACAGAATGGGAGAAGATATTTGCAAACGACATATCAGATAAAGGACTAGTGTCCAGAATCTATAAAGAACTTAGCAAACTCAACACCCAAAGAACAAATAATCCAATCAAGAAATGGGCAGAAGACATGAACAGAAAGTTGATATTGTTGAAGGAAGAAGGTAGAGTGACAAGATTAAAATATTAGTCAGGATATTTTGGGGGCCATTTCAGAGAATATAGATTTTAACATATATAAGAGAAAGTTATTGAAGTATCTTACTAAATACTGACATCCTCCAAAATAGACTTTCTGAAAATCCAGAACTTTTATTTGTAGAAACTTGGTTACAGTAGTGTGAAAATGCAGGTAGAGATATTAGAAGGCTATTGCAGGAAATCCCACTTGGGTATGAAAATGGCTAGGATTAAAGTCATAGTAAAGACTGACAAAGAATAGATCGATATACAACTTGGGAGTAGAATTTATAGATATGGTGATCAACTGAATATTTGCTCAATCCTATTTTTATTAGTCAAATTCTTGCAAAATTAAAAATAATTATGTTATTATGATATATTTCCTGTAGACTAATTACTTGGGAAAAAAATCAACTTTTTAAGCAAAGAATTATAGATGAAGTCATTGTCCTAAATATCTTTGGATCCATTTCTACATGAGGTAGTGGCTTCTAGGTGTGGGAATCCAAGCAAAAAAAAAAAAAAAAAAAAAAGGAATTTTACATTATAAAAGGTCCTGTACAAGAAAGCAATGAAATTAGATTTGGATGTGCTGGAAGGAAGAATAAGATTATCAAGTTATCTTTTACAAGACTTGCCATTTCTATTCTATCTCTTTTCACTATAACATGAATCTGATCTAGAATCAAAACTTGAATTCATATCTGTAGTAAAAGCAAAAGAAAAAGTCTATTCTTTGTCTCTTAAAGATAAACATGACTTAGCAGAAAGGGCACTGAATTTAGCATAAGACTATTTGGATTTAAATCTTCTCCTTGCCCTAATGCACATAATCTGAATTTGGCAAAGGTGATTTCTCCTCCTGCATTTCCTAGCAGTGTTGTCAGTGAAAGAAATACTAGAAAGACTATTCTGTTCAAATGACCATTGAATAAAATCAAAGAAAAATTTATCAAAAAAAAAAAAATCCAGTCTTAATTGAATATGCATCACATGGTGATGGATTTTCTTTTCTTTTCTTTTCTTTTTTTTTTAAGATTTTATTTACTTATTTGAGAGACAGAGATCACAAGTAGGCAGAGACAAGCAGAGAGGAGGAAGCAGGCTCCCCTCTGAGCAGAGAGCCTGACATGGGGTTTGATTCCAGGACCCCGGAATCAGGACCAGAGCTGAAGGCAGACTTTAACCCACTGAGGCATCCAGGCACCCCCGTGATGGATTTTCTTAAGATCATTTAGAAATTATTCTCATTTTGTGTTTAAGCCTTTTTATTTCATATCCTCTAAACAAAAAACTAACTCATTTTCTTGAGTTACTGATTTTTTTAACAAATGACCTGCATTTAAACTTTTTTAAAAAATTTTTAAAGATTTTATTTATTTATTTGACATAAAGACACTGTGAGAGAGGGAACAAAAGCAGGGGGAGTGGGAGAGGGAGAAGCAGGCTCTCCGCAGAGCAGGGAGCCCTATGTTGGGCTCAATTCCAGGACCCTGGGATCATGACCTGAGCTGAAGGCAGAGGCTTTAACCCACTGAGCCACCCAGGCTCCACTGAACTGCATTTGATCTTCACCAATAAAGAAAATATGTACTTCAAAGTTCAGCTCAACCTGCTATGAATTGATTGAGAGCACCAAGGAAGAGATTTGTGGGATTGTGAACTTGGTTTCAGCCCAGGTTTAGTTAGAGCAAGAGCTGATTATGATGACTATGAAAGGTTTCTATGTTCTTTCCATGCTGCATCTGTGTTCCTTTGGCTCTGGAAAGACTGGGGAAGTACTTGTGTGGTCCTCAGATTCTAGTCACTGGATTTATCTAAAAGTTATTCTGGATCAGCTCCAACTTCATGGACTTGAGATAACTATCTTGGTGCCTTCACCAAATCATCTATTTCATCATACCAAGATTCCCTTTAATGTGGAGATCTTCAACTTCAATAACTAAAGGAAATCTCATAGAAGAGCTTGATACCATTCTCTACATAGCTTCTTTTGAACTGCCCAAACTTTCATGGTGGGACAGAGAAGCAAAACTGAGACAAATGAGCAAGAGATTTTTCAGGAATGTGACAGTGGGATCACAAATAAAGAGTTACTCAGCAGACTACAGGCAGCTAAGGTTGATATACGTTTTGCTGATTCCTTAAGCTTTTGTGGGGAGCTGTTGGCTGAGCTCCTCAATATTCCATTTAACTGTTCTTTTTGGTTTTCTTATGGGAATGTCATTGAGAGACTGTGTGCTCAACTTTCCACCCTGTCTTCATGTTTCCTGGCAGCACATCAGGACTGAGAGACAGCAGGACTTTTGTACAGAGGCTGGAGAATTGTTTTTTTCTACATAATGAGTGATATTATGTTTTTATATTTTATATTTCTAGAATGGGATGTATATTAGAACAAAATTTTAGCTGAAAGAAATTTGCATGTAATTAGGATTCTTACATCACATATAAAATGTAAGTATTTATCAGACTGAATAAAAACTTTATAAAGGTATTAGGTAAGGATCCAAGCTTCTGCAGTTAAACAGTTTTAAATGAAAAAATAATATTCGTTTTTGATGATTGAGTACTTACAAATGATTGGGAAAAAATAAATCTTCTCTATATTTACACATAAATCCTGACTTCTGTACTAATTTTTTTGGAGTATCTATAAAACCATGAGTGCTTAATCTGAGCAGTGTGCTTAATATCCATAATGTGGGACTATTTCTCTCTTGTTTACTTCTGCTTTCATATACTCTGTTTTCTTTCCGACTAATTTGCTTTTTCTCAGGCTTTCTGTTTGGATCCAGTGTAGGTTGTGTTGTTAGTTCTAAGCCTTATCATGTGATGAACACAAACCTAGAAAATAAATATATCTTGGTTTCATCTGCTCTTCTCTCCCAAATGGTAAAATATGAAAGATTTTCTCTGAAGGACCAGGTTCCCAGACTTATATTTCTCATTATTTTGTTTTTGTTGTTGTATTCAAAATTGCATTAGAAATCACTGTTTCTCTCTTATTTCAGCAATTTCTTTTACCCCTTATTTTTTATTTTTTTAAAGAGTACTTATTTATTTATTTGAAAAAGAGAGAGACATGACAAGTAGGCAGAGAGGCAGGAAGAGGGGGGTGGGGGAAGCTGGCGCTTTGCCAAGCAGAGAGCTCAGTGAGGGGCTTGATGTGGGGCTTGATCCCAGGACCCTGAGACCATGACTTGAGCCAAAATCAGAGGCTTTCCATTGAACCACCAGGTGCCCCATCTTTTAACCCTTCTTATCTCTACATTCCCATACTATAAATTAGTTCAGTGAGAATTTCAATTATAATTCTTCTTCCCAAATTTTGGGAAATTTTATTGTTATTGCTTGTCTTGTTTTACATTGCACAAAGCTATAAAAATAGAAAATATCCCATTATTATTTTATGCTTGCCTCATCTGCTGACTTAGAAGTCTGCATGTCTTGGATTTCTTACATTTTTGCCTTTCTCTTTAAAGTATATTATAAAACCAAAATCACTCTTCTTAGAAAGTTTGTCCGTGGGCATTACTATTGGCATCTTAACAACAACAAAATAATCACTACCCTCTGTATGAAGTTGTGTTTGTTTTTGTTTTTGTTTTTATAACCCTGAAGATTTAGAATATTAATACCTTACATTTAAATTTTAAAATGGTCCAGTATTGCCCTTGAATTACATTTTATTGTGAGGAGAGATATTTTCACATTATACATAAACAGTTCCACTTTGCTTGTAGATGGTAGTTGTAGGTCTCACTGACCAGGACAAATGGGTTTTCAATAATAAGAGAAATTCCCACTGTTGACCTATAAGTTAAAATTACTTGGTAAATGTAAAAAGTAAATGTTTCCTTAAAATGACACCATGTGGTAACGGAGAAAAAAAATTTACATTTTTAGTGTAAAAAATGTAAAAAAATTTACATTTCTGTAAAAAATAACTGTCTTTCAACTCATATAAAGCTAAAGTGTATTTTTAAGCAAGAAAAACAGTACTGAATTCAAGTAATGACTTGAATAAAATCAGCTATATCTTAAATAATCTTTCCTTAAACACACATTTTATAAACCTTTACCATATTCTAAGCAGTGTCCCAGTCACTGGGCATATAAATATGAATAATAAAATGATCTAAGGGAAATTTCCTTTCTTTCTCTCTTTCTTCATACATACATACCCACACATATGTGAATATGCTTATCTGTTTAGGCAAATACATTTATGTTACATGTATTTATGTATATTCATACATATATTCACAAATATAAATATATACATGTATTTATAAATATACATATACCTGTTCTCATAGCCACAGTCTGGGACATTAAGTAACCATACATTCAAACAAGATTTCCTGATCTTATATCTAGAACAAAAAAATTGAAGAAACTATAGATGAGCCAGTGGGAAAAATGAACCTAGGGGCACCTGGGTGGCTCAGTGTGTTGGGCCGCTGCCTTCGGCTCAGGTCATGATCTCAGGGTCCTGGGATCGAGTCCCGCATTGGGCTCTCTGCTCAGCAGGGAGCCTGCTTCTCTCTCTCTCTCTGCCTGCCTCTCCATCTACTTGTGATTTCTCTCTGTCAAATAAATAAATAAAATCTTAAAAAAAGAAAAAACTGAACCTAAACACTTTTGTGTTTTACAACTGTGATGTTTGATTATCTGTTCTGCCAGTGAATAGAGGTAGATGAAGGCCATCGTTTCTTTCCTCCATTATCTCATGATCAGTTAATATGTTACAACAAAATTATCACAGACAGAATTCTGCTACATTTTCATATGTTGATAGCAAGTAAGTGAGTAGTAAAATCAATAAAATCTTATCTTTTTGTCCACCTAATCACTCTAATGCATACTGAGAAGGATTCTGTGATCACTTTACTTGCTCACTAAATGCTGCTAAAGCCAGCCTTCAGCTAGCTTTCTAGCAGGAACCTTGGCACCAGACTCTTCTGTTAACTCCTTAGACACATAACAGAATCAAAGCTCTGCCTGAGAGTCCCTCCCAAAGTGTGTTATGTCTCTGGATTACCTAGACACGATTTATTTATCTGTATATGCAGGGGCAGAAATGCTGAATGATGTTTTCCATTACCCACAAATAGCACTCTTAATCTGAAAAAATGAAATAATTATAATATTCCTTATGCAAAGTAACTCCAGGGTAGCTTTTCTTTTTAAAGATTTATTTGTTTTAGAGAAAGAGAGTGAGTGTGAGTTGGGAGAGGGATATAGGGAGAGGAAGAGACTCTCAAGCAGACATCCTGCTGAGTGCAGAGCTCAATCCCAGGACCCTGAGATCATGATCTGAGCCAAAGTCAGAAGTTGGACATTTAACCAACTAAACCACCCCCACACCAATCCAGCCTCACAGTGTGTGTGTGAGTGTGTGTGTGTGTGTGTGTGTGTGTGAAGAGCCTTCATTAACTCTTGTGAGGTACATAATGATAATTTAGTTGGATCAATTGTTAGTTTCCTCAGGCATGTAAATTAAAGCTAATGAACATTCAAACATATACATCATTGTCTATGATGAAAAATTCTAAAGCAAATTATGGATACCATTTTGTTTCACAACTTACTTCCATTCTTACATAAAGATATCAAACTCTGTATTCCAGGCATACTCTTCCTTTCCTCCACTGTGAAGTAGTAATCCAATTGCCCTTTGGTAGTCAGGATCAATCATCCAGACAGCACAGTTATTTTCCTTTTTGCCTGCTGATTTAGAAGCATGAGGACTCTAATTTTCTCCTTCCTATACATGAATGGTCATAGCGAAATTATTCATAGTAACCAAAATGAAAACAATCCAAATGACCATCAACTGATGAATGGGTAAAGAAAATGAAGTATATTCATAAAAAGAAATCTCATTTAGCAATAAAAGATGATGAAAAACTGATATATACTACAACATGGATGAACCTTGAAAACATTATGCTAAGCCAAAGAAGGGAACACACACACACACAGAAGGACAGAGAGTGTATGATTTATTTATATGAAATGGAGTAAGATTATTCTGGAAACAGGCAAATAGGGACAGAAAGTAGATTAATGGTTGTCAGAAGCTGAGAAGAGGGGGGAAATAAAGAATAACTGCTAAAGGATATGGCATTTTTTAGAAAGAATAATGAAAATTTTATAAAATTTGGGGCACCTGGGTCACTCAGTTGGTTAGGCATTTGGCTTCAGCTCAGGTCACAATCGCAGGGTCCTGAGTTTGAGCCCCATGTCTGGCACTCTGCTCACTGGGGAGTCTCTCTCACCCTCTCCCTCTGCCTGCTGTTCTCCCTGCTTGTGCTTTTACATTCTCTCTTTCTATTTCTCTCTCTCTCTCTCTCTGTCAGATAAATAAATAAAAATCTTTAAGAAAAAAAAGAAGAAAATGTCCTAAGATGAAATTGTAGTGGTGGCTGCAAAAGTTTATGGATCTACAAAGAACAGAATTTTATACTTTAAAAGGAATAATTGTATGACATATAAATTACATTTTTTAAAAGATTTTATTCATTTATTTGACAGACAGAGATTACAAGTAGGCAGAGAGGCAGTCAGAGAGAGGAGGAACCAGGCTCCCTGTGGAGCAGAGAGCCTGATGTGGGGCTTGATCCCAGGACCTTGGGATCATGACCTGTGCTGAAGGCAGAGGCTTTAACCCATTGAGCCACCCAGGCGCCCCTAAAACATTTTAATAAAACTACTATATTAAGAAATAGGGGAGTGAAACATCACACAAAGAGAATAAGATTACAGCAATGGCTGACACAAATAAGGCACTAAAATAGTGTATGTACTGATTTGAAACTGGATCTTTATACACCATTAGCATTCTCAGAATAAAACCCGTAAATTACTGAGATTTGTTTGTGATCTCTTATACAGAGAGATTGTCCTGGTCAGTTAAAAGTCCCTCATTTTTTCTGATCAAAACTTTAACATGCTTAAAATATCAAGAACATTCAAAAAGCCAGATGGTGGGAACCTGTATAGTTACAATTTCCTCATACCAGCAAGACTGAATATGTATTTCAAAAGGGTACCAAACCTCCAGTTTAGTTTTCTTGTTGCACAATAATTGGAATTCATAAACAAAGCTCTAAATTATTTGATTCAGAGTCACGAATCTGAGTTTTTATTCTGTTAATGTTCAATGGATTACCCCATCAGTCGAAGGGTACACTTTTTGTACTGTGTGTTAACTAAATATGTCAGAACAGCTAATATGTTCCTGCCAAAGAGGACAAAGTCTTGTGAACAGGAACTTTGATTTTGTATAGCAAGGGAGGTCATCACTTTCAAAAACTTACTGAAAGATTTCCATTCCTGGTTGGATGTGATTTGTTGTGGCAGAACACTCAAAAACACTAGAAAAAGATGGATAATTACAAAAGTCATTTTTTTAACAGACATCAAAAGTCTTTTGGAGCAACAAGAATGAGATAAATTTTAATTCCAGAAAAGCAGAAAAGCACTCCCACAATGAGCTAAGAGTTACAGCTGGTTTCTTGCTCTTTGCTGGGAATTATTTAGTGATTCTGAGCATGAAGTAGAAGTCAGGCTTTTCTCAAGGAGATGACTCTCTTGGCAAAGAGGAAAGCAGCAGGCTTTTGGCTTTGTTGTAGACCTAAATCCTTATTTGATTGGTTATTCATAATCTCACTACTATGTACTCTTGCCGGGGAAAGTTAGATCAATTTTGTATGACTTACATAGGCCCAATATTTGTTCCTTAAAGAGTTTTCTTAGAAAATGAGATAGTAAAATATTTCTCATTTAACATATCAGTTTATTTTCCCTCTATCATCCTTCATTTTTATTCAGGAAAACCTACCACATTATGTGAGGTCATGGGGAAAGCTGAAATGTGGTTGATTTGAATTTACTGGGATTTTGAATTTCCTTACTCTTATATCCCTAATTTTGAATTTCTTCCAGGACTTCACTGCAAACCTGCAAAGCTCCTGCATAAGGAAATAAAATAAGCTCATTTCTTCTTGTTTATGTTTTTATCTCCTGGAATTATTTCTAACTTCTTATTTATACTATTTGATCCCTTAAGTGAAAACACATCACTGGAATTAATGGACATTATTTTCTTAAGCTGTTAATGACACTACCATAGATATCTTATAACATTATCATGGCAACCATTACTGACATTGCCACACATATGATAGGAATGAGATTCCTAGACCCTGAGTTTAGTGGAACCATGGAGTATCTCTGCACAATGAGTCTGAGCTAAAATGAAATGTATCCCTTCCATGCCCAACATTTAATTGCCAGATCCAGATACTCCAGAATTTTTCTTTCCTTTGTCATGTCAATGGCTTTATTCCAGATGATAGCTGAAATATCAACCTGAGTTATAGATTAAAGAATATATATACACCAGCTGCAGCTCAATAGATGAACATACAGCATGAGAAAGAAATAAACTGTTTTAAGCCACTGAGATTTTGGAGTTGTATGTTATTTAGCCTAACCTAGTCATAGAAATGGAAAATAGAAGGGAAATTATGTTACTTTGAGAATATATCAGATAGAGATATGATGGCCCATTCAAAAACCATAGCAGTAGTTTAGCAATAATGAACTGCTTGCTTTGAACAAAGAAGAGAAATTAGGCTGAAAAGATAATTGGGAGATAATTTATATTTTTAAAAAAAGGGCAATATTAAGTATTTTTCATTTCAAATTTAAGATCAATAAAGGATCACTGTATAATTTTTAAACACTTAAATGATACAGCTTACCTTTTCATAAATATTGTTTATTGAATGTTTGGTATGGAGCAAGATTTAACACAGGGAAATGAGCTGACATAAAGTTGCAATAGCTCTTGTAAGAGACTATAGAAATACAAACTACAATATGACAGTAACTTTTTATTTGAAGTAGACAGATTTTAAAAGTACATACAAATAAAGTAAATAAGATTGTGTGGTTTCCTGGAGATGGAGATTAAAGGAGAAAGTTCAAGAATGAATCTTTAGCTTTTTGTTTATTTCTATAAGCCTTTCTTTGTTTCTTACTGGCAATTTAGAAGTAAATACTGATATTTATTAAGGTGAGGAACTAAAGGGGAGCAGGTGTGAGGGAAAATAATGTGTTTATATTTTGGCATGCTGAATTTGAGGTACGAATATAATGTAGCAAGCAACTATTAAATCAGGGTTTTAATCTCAGGGAATCAGCCTATGCAGAGTTTGTGTTTTTGTTTTTGTTTTAAGTTGATAGATTAATTTTAGAGCCAAATTCCATTCACAACAAAATTGGCAGAAAGTACAGAGTTCCCACTCTTCACATGCCCCTCTCCCACACCCAGCTTCCCCAACATAAATATCCCACACCAGTGTGGCATATTTGTTAAAATCAATTTATCAATGTTTACACATCAGTATCAACCCCTTTCCTTAGCTTAAAGTTAACTTTTTGTGTTATATATTTTGTAGGTTTTGATAAATATATAATGTCATGTATCCACTCTTATAGTATCATGCAAAATAGTTTCACTGCCCCCAAAATCTCCTGTGTGTCACTTATTCATCCCTCCCTACCTTGAAATCTCTGGGGATTGTTTTTTATTGCCTCCATAGTTCAATCTTTCCATAAGCAGTGGTTTTAAATTAAGAATACCATTGAATAAATTGACATGATTTTGTTTTGGGTCCTTACCATGAAAATTAAGCTACCCAGAGTAAAACCAGAACTTAGGTGGAGCACAAGACTAGGAACTAGATGCCTCTGTGAATGGGAGATGTTCCTAAAAGCTTGACAGTTGGCATTAGGGAGCATAGGTCATTAGTAGTACAGATTAAAAACATAATGTTGAGGATACTTTTTTTAAAGTATACAAAAGAAAATGTTTGGAAATGTGGTCAAAAGAGATGAGAAAATAGATCAAACCTATACCTGGATCCTCATTAATATAGGTATGGTAGAGTGAGTTAGAATATACTTAAAGGATTATAGGGAAAACCGAATTTTCAGGTAAGACCAAAAAGTATTTGGAATACTCACTGTAAAGACTGAGAGTTATTTAGGAATATTTTATTTTTATTTTGTATTAAAATATAATGTATCAATTGATTCAGGAATACAGATCTATGAATCATAAGACTTACACAATTCACAACACTCACCATAGCATATACCCTCCCCAATGTCCATAATCCAGCGACCTCATTCCTCCCCTTCACCCCCCAACAACCCTCAATTTGTTTCCTGAGATAAGAGTCTCATGTTTTTTCTCCCTCCCCAGTCTCTTGTTTCATTTTTTCCCTCACTACCACACAACCCCCAGCCCTGCCTCTCAAATTCCTCATATCAGAGAAATTGTATGATTATTACCTTCTTCTGATTGACTTATTTCACTTAGCATAATACTCTCTAGCTCCATCCATGTCATTGCAAATGGCAAGATTTCATTTCTTCTGATGGCGACATAGAATTCCTTGTATAGGTATACCACATCTTCTTTATTCATTCAACTGTTTATGGACATCTAGGTTCTCTCCATAGTTTGGCTATAGTGGATAATGCTGCCATAAACATTCAGGTGCACATGCCTCCTTTGAATCACCACATTTATATCCTTAGGTAAATATCCAGTAGTGTGATTGCTGGATCATAGGGTAGATCTAATTTCAAATTTTTGAGAAACCTCCATGCTGTTTTCCAGAGTGGCTGCACAAGCTTACATTCCCACCTAAAGGGTAGGAGGGTTCCCCTTTCTCCTCATCCTCACAAACATCTGCCATTATCTGACTTATTAATTTTATCCATTCTAACTGATGTCATTTGGTATCTCACTGGGGTTTTGATTTGTATTTGGAGAAGGGAACGAGAATCAAAATCCAGTTGGCACAGAGAACCCCCCCAAAACAATAAAAATTGGTCAACACCTCAGTACCTAATAGTAAAACTAACAAGACTCAGTGACAAAGAGAAAATCCTGTAAGCGGCTTAGGATAAGAGGTCTATAATATACAATGGTAGAAATATTAGATTGGCAGCAGACCTATCCACAGAGACCTGGAAGACCAGAAAGGACTGGCATCATACATTCAGAGCACTAAATGAGAAAAATATGCAGCCAAGAATATTATATCCATACATTCAAAATAGAAGGAGAGATAAAAAGCTTCCAGGACAAACAAAAACTAAAAGAATTTGCAAACACCAAACCAGCCCTACAGGAAATATTAAAAGGGGTTCTTAAGCAAAGAGAGAGCCTAAAAAGGAACAGAACAGAAAGGAACAGAGACAATATACAGTAACGCTTATGTTACAGGCAATACAATGGCACTAAATTCATATCTCTCAAAAATTACTCTGAATGTAAATGGGCTAAATGTCCCAATCAAAAGACACAGAGTATAAGCATGGATTAAAAAAACAACACCCATCAATATGCTGTCTATTTTAGACTCACCTTAGACCTAAAGACACCTCCAGGTTTAAAGTGGGGAGTGGAAAACAATTTACCATGCTAATGGACATCTAAAGAAAGCTGGGGTGGCAATCCTCACATCAAATAAATTAGATTCTAAGCCAAAGACTATAATAAGAGATGAGGAAGCACACTATATCATACTTAAAGGGTCTGTCCAACATGATCTAACAATTTTAAATATCTATGCCCCTAACCTGGAAACAACCAACTATATAAACCAAATAATATCAAAATCAAAGAAACACATTGACAATAATACAATAATAGTAATAGACTTTAACACTCCCCTCATTGAAATAAAGGCCTTAAATGACACACTGGACCAGATGTACATCACAGATATATTCAGGACACAGTATCCCAACACCAGAGAATACACACTCTTCCTTAGTGCACATGGAACATTACTCAGAACAGATCACATCCTAGGTCACAAATCAGGTCTCAACCAGTACTAAAAGTTTGGGATCATTCCCTGCATATTTTCAGACCATCATGCTCAGAAACTAGAACTCAATCACAAGGGAAAAGCTAGAAAAATCTCAAATACATGGAGACTAAAGAGCATCCTACTAAAGAATGAATGGGTCATCCAGGAAATTAAAGAAGAATTGAAAAGATTCATGGAAACAAATGAAAATGAAAACAAAACTCTTCAAAATCTTTGGGACACAGCAAAGGTGTCCCTTAGAGGAAAGTATATAGCAATACAAGCCTTTCTCAAGAAACAAAGAAGGTCTCAAGTACACAACTTAACACTACACCTAAAGGAGCTGGAGAAAGTACAGCAAAAAAAAAAAAAAAAAAAAAAAAAAAAAGCCTAAACCTAGCTAGAGAAAAGAAATAGCAAAGATCAGAGCAGAAACCAATGATATAGAAATCAAAAGAACAGTAGAACAGATCAATGAAACTAGGAGCTGATTCTTTGAAAGAATTACTAAGATTGATAAACCCCTGGCCAGACTTATCCAAAGGAAAAGAGAAAAGACCCAAATAAAATGACGACTGAAAGAAGAGAGATCACAACCAACACCAAAGAAATGCAAACAATTATAAGAGCATATTATGAGCAACTAAAGGAAATTTGACAATCTGGAAGAAATGGATGCATTCCTAGAGACAAATAAACTACCACAACTGAACCAGGAAGAAATAGAAAACCTGAACAGACCCATAACCTGTAAGTAGATTGAAGCAGTCATCAAAAATCTCCCAGCAAACAAGAGTGCAGGGCCAGACAGCTTCCCAGGGGAGTTCTACTAAACCTCTAAAGAAGAATCAATACCTATTCTCCTGAAACTCCCAAAAAATAGAAATGGAAAAAAAACTTGCAAACTCATTCTATTTGGCAAGCATTACCTTGATCCCAAAACCCGACAAAGACCCCATCAAAAAGGAGAATTACAGACCAATATCCTTGAGAAACACAGATGTGTAAATTCTCAACAAAATACTAGCCAGTAGGATCCAACAGTACATTAAAAGGATTATTCACCATAACAAGTGGGATTTATTCCTGGGCTGGAAGCTTGGTTCAACATCTGCAAGTCAATCAATATGATACAATCTATTAATAAAGAAAGAACAAGAACCATATGATCCTCTATTAGATGCTGAAAAAGTATTTGACAAAGTGGGGCATCCTTTCATGATCAAAACTCTTCAAAGTGTAGGGCTACAGGGTACATAACTCAATATCATCAAAGCCATCTATGAAAAACCGACAGTGAATATCATTCTCAGTAGGGAAAATGGAGAACTCTCCCCTAAGGAACATGACAGGAAGACAAGTATCACCACTGCTATTCAAAATAATACTAGAAGTCCTATCAGACAACAAAAAGAAATTAAAGACAGCTGAATTGGCAAATAAGTCAAACTCTCCCCCTTTGCAGATGATATGATAATTTATGTGGAAAATCCAAAAGACTCCACTCCAGAACTGCTAGAACTCATACAGGAATTCAGTCAAGTGTCAGGATATCAAATCAATGCACAGAAATGAGTTGCATTATTATACACCAACAACAAAACAGAAGAAAGAGAAATTAAAGAGTCAATCCCATTTATAATTGCACCCAAAACCATAAGATACCTAAGAATAAACCTAACCAAACAGTCAAAGCATCTGTCCTCAGAAAATTATTAAGAATTCATGAAAGAATTTGAGGAAGACACAAAGAAATGGAAAAACTTCCCATGCTAATGGATTGTAAGAACTATTGTGAAAATATCTATGCTTCCTAAAGCAATCTACACGTTTAATGCAATCCCTATCAAAATGCCATCAATTTTTTCCCAAAGAAATGGAACAAATAATCCTAAAATTTTTATGGAACCAGAAAAGTCTCCAAACAGCTAAATGAATGTTGAAAAAGAACACCAAAGTTGGTGGCATGAAAATTCCAGACTTCAAGCTCTATTACAAAGCTGTCATCAAGACAGTATGGTACTGGCACAAAAACAGACACATAGATCAATGAAACAGAATAGAGAGCAGAGAAATAGACCCTCACCTCTATGGTCAACGAATCTTTTAGAAAGCAGGAAAGCATGTCCAATGAAAATAAGACAGTCTCTTCAACAAATGGTGTTGGGAAAATTGGACAGCCACATGCAAAAGAATGAAACTGGACCATTTCCTTACACCACACACAAAAATAGAGTCAATATGGATGAAAGACCTCAATGTGAAAAAGGAGTCCATCAAAGTCCTTCAGGAGATCATGGGCAGCAACCTCTTTGACCTCAGCCACAGCAACTTCTTCCTAGAGACCTCATCAGAGGCAAGGGAAACAAGTTGGAAAATGAACTATTGGGAATTTATTAAGATCAGAAGCTTTTGCAGAGTGTGGGAGAAGTCTAGATGGTGGAGAAGTAGTAGGCTGAGATGACATCGAGTAGCAGGAGATCAGCTAGATAGCTTATCAAACCATGGTGAACACCTACAAATCCAACAGGAGATTGAAGATAAGAAGAGCAACAATTCTAGAAACAGAAAATCGACCACTTTCTGAAAGGTAAGACTGGTGGAGAAGTGAATGCAGAGTGACAGGAGGATAGATCGTGGGGGAAGGATCAGCTCCTGGCAAGTGGCGGAGCAACAGAGCACAAAATCAGAACTTTTTTTTTTTAATTTTATTTTTTTAATTTGCAGAGGGATCACAGGTAGGCAGAGAGGCAGGCAGAGAGAGAGGGGGGGGGGTAAGCAGGCTCCCTACTGAGCAGAGAGCCCAATGTGGGGCTCAAACCCAGGACCCTGAGATCATGACCTGAGCCAAAGGCAGAGGCTCAACCCACTGAGCCTGCCAGGCACCCAAAATCAGAACTTCTAAAAGTCTGCTCCAGGGGCACCTGGATGGCTCAGTGGGTTAAAGCCTCTGCTTTCAGCTCAGGTTGTGATCTCAGGGTCCTGGGTTAGAGTCCCACATCAGGCTCTTTGCTCAGTAGGGAGCCTGCTTACCCCTCTCTTTCTCTCTCTGCCTGCCTCTCTGCCTAATTGTGATCTCTGTCTCTCAAATAAATAAATAAAATCTTAAAAAAAAAAAAAAGTCTGCTCCACTGAGGGACATCGCTCCAGAGGCAAAACCGGGATGAAGCTCACGTGGGAAAAGTGTGGCCTCAGGTCCCACAGGGTCAGAAAAGGATCAGGGGTGTCTGAGTGTTGCAGAGCTTTCAAGTTATTAGAGAGGTGAAGCTGACAACAGAGACAGAGCCAAGGAGTGAACTCTCAACTTGGGGTCATCTTGAACCATAATTTGTGGCACACGCCACTGCTCTGTGAGCGGAGTCCCAACAAGATCCGGGGAGACCCACCCTGCCAGAACTCAGGAATCTGCAGGGTTCAGATTCTCCAGGTGAAGCTGTGTGCCAGAGACAGAGAGACATGATCACAGGCTGGGTGAGATCAGAGCGTGGCCAGAGGCCAAGGAGACAGGAGTGATTGAATGCTTTTCTCTGAGGGTGCACTGAGGAGTGGGGCCCTGAAATCTTGGCTCCTCTGGGCCAGAGATTGGGAGGCAGGCATTTTCATTCCATCCTCTGTAACTCTATGGAAAGTGTTCAGGGAACAAAAGTTCTCAAAAGTGAACCTGAGCGGATGACTCAGCCCTGACCCTGGTAAGGGTGGTGGAATTAGCTTCTGGCAAAGACACTTGAGAATCACTATAACAGGCCCCTCCCCAAGAAGATCAATAAGAAATGCACCCAAGACCATGTTCACTTACCAGGAGAACAGTGGAATTCCAGAGGAGGAGAAAGCAAAGAATGGAATTCAAGGCTTTCTCCCATGAATCTTTAGTCTTGCAAAGCTAATTAATTTTTTTTAATTTTATTTTTTTTCTGCTAAATTTTTTAAAACTTTTACCCTTTCCTCTTTTAACATTTTAAACTAGTTTATCTTAACAATACCTTTCATTAAAAAAAAAAAAACTTTTTAGAACCTTCATTATAATAGTCAGATTTTATCCTTCATTGTATATAACTTTTTTTTTTTTTTTTTTGTATACACATAAGTTTTTTCTTCTTAAAAATTTGGAGTACAACTTCTATAAACATATATTTTTATCCCCAGGAGTACAGGTCTGTGAATCACCAGGTTTACACACTTCACAGCACTCACCAAAGCACATACCCTCCCCAATGTCCATAATCCCACCTTCTCCCAAACCCCCTCCCTCCAGCAACCCTCAGTTTGTTTTGTGAGATCAAGAGTCACTTATGGTTTGTCTCCCTCCCAATCCCATCTTGTTTCATTTATTCTTCTCCTACCCACTTAAGCCCCCATGTTGCATCACCACTTCCTCATATCAGGGAGATCATATGATAGTTGTCTTTCTCTGCTTGACTTATTTCGCTAAGCATGATACGCACTAGTTCCATCCATGTTGTCGCAAATGGCAAGATTTCATTTCTTTTGATGGCTGCATAGTATTCCATTGTGTATATATACCACATCTTCTTGATCCATTCATCTGTTGATGGACATCTAGGTTCTTTCCATAGTTTGGCTATTGTGGACATTGCTGCTATAAACATTCGGGTGCACGTGCCCCTTTGGATCACTACGTTTGTATCTTTAGGGTAAATACCCAATAGTGCAATTGCTGGGTCATAGGGCAGTTCTATTTTCAACATTTTGAGGAACCTCCATGCTGTTTTCCAGAGAGGTTGCACCAGCTTACATTCCCACCAACAGTGTAGGAGGGTTCCCCTTTCTCCGCATCCTCGCCAGCATCTGTCATTTCCTGACTTGTTGATTTTAGCCATTCTGACTGGTGTGAGGTGATATCTCATTGTGGTTTTGATTTCTATTTCCTTGATGCCGAGTGATATGGAGCACTTTTTCATGTGTCTGTTGGCCATCTGGATGTCTTCTTTGCAGAAATGTCTGTTCATGTCCTCTGCCCATTTCTTGATTGGATTATTTGTTCTTTGGGTGTTGAGTTTGATAAGTTCTTTATAGATTTTGGACACTAGTCCTTTATCTGATATGTCGTTTGCAAATATCTTCTCCCATTCTGTCAGTTGTCTTTTGATTTTGTGAACGGTTTCCTTTGCTGTGCAAAAGCTTTTGATCTTGATGAAATCCCAATAGTTCATTTTTTCCCTTGCTTCCCTTGCCTTTTGCGCTGTCCTAGGAAGATGTTGCTGCGGCTGAGGTCGAAGAGGTTGCTGCCTGTGTACTCCTCAAGGATTTTGATGGATTCCTTTCGCACATTGAGGTCCTTCATCCATTTTGAGTCTATTTTTGTGTGTGGTGTAAGGCAATGGTCCAATTTCATTTTTCTGCATGTGGCTGTCCAATTTTACCAGCACCATTTATTGAAGAGGCTGTCTTTTTTCCATTGGACATTCTTTCCTGCTTTGTCGAAGATGAGTTGACCATAGAGTTGAGGGTCTATTTCTGGGCTCTCTATTCTGTTCCATTGATCTATGGGTCTGTTTTTGTGCCAGTACCATGCTGTCTTGATGATGACAGCTTTGTAATAGAGCTTGAAGTCCGGAATTGTGATGCCACCAACGTTGGCTTTCTTTTTCAATATCCCTTTGGCTATTTGAGGTCTTTTCTGGTTCCATATAAATTTTAGCATTATTTGTTCCATTTCTTTGAAAAAGATGGATGGTACTTTGATAGGAATTGCATTAAATGTGTAGATTGCTTTAGGTAGCATAGACATTTTCATAATATTTATTCTTCCAATCCAGGAGCATGGAACATTTTTCTATTTCTTTGTGTCTTCCTCAATTTCTTTCATGAGTACTTATAGTTTTCTGAGTATAGATTCTGTGCCTCTTTGGTTAGGTTTATTCCTAGGTATCTTATGGTTTGGGGTGCAATTGTAAATGGGATTGACTCCTTAATTTCTCTTTCTTCTGTCTTGCTGTTGGTGTAGAGAAATGCAACTGATTTCTGTGCATTGATTTTATATCCTGACACTTTACTGAATTCCTGTATAAGTTCTAGCAGTTTTGGAGTGCAGTCTTTGGGGTTTTCCACATATAGTATCATATCATCTGCGAAGAGTGATCATTTGACTTCTTCTTTGCCGATTTGGATGCCTTTAATTTCCTTTTGTTGTCTGATTGCTGAGGCTAGGCCCTGTAGTACTATGTTGAATAGCAGTGGTGATAATGGACATCCCTGCCGTGTTTCTGACCTTAGCGGAAAAGCTTTCAGTTTTTCTCCATTGAGAATGATATTTGCGGTGGGTTTTTCATAGATGGCTTTGATGATATTGAGGTATGTGCCCTCTATCCCTACACTTTGAAGAGTTTTGATCAGGAAGGGATGCTGTACTTTGTCAAATGCTTTTTCAGCATCTATTGAGAGTATCATATGGTTCTTGTTCTTTCTTTTATTGATGTGTTGTATCACATTGACTGATTTGCGGATGTTGAACCAACCTTGCATTCCTGGAATAAATCCCACTTGGTCGTGGTGAATAATCCTTTTAATGTACTGTTGAATCCTATTGGCTAGTATTTTGTTGAGTATTTTCGCATCTGTGTTCATCAAGGATATTGGTCTATAGCGCTCTTTTTTGATGGGATCCTTGTCTGGTTTTGGGATCAATGTGATGCTGGCCTCATAAAATGAGTTTGGAAGTTATCCTTCCATTTCTATTTTTTGGAACAGTTTCAGGAGAATAGGAATTAGTTCTTCTTTAAATGTTTGGTAGAATTCCCCCGGGAAGCCGTCTGGCCCGGGCTTTTGTTTGTTTGGAGATTTTCAATGACTGTTTCAATCTCCTTACTGGTTATGGGTCTGTTCAGGCTTTCTATTTCTTCTGGTTCAATTGTGGTAGTTTATATGTTTCTAGGAATGCATCCATTTCTTCCAGATTGTCAAATTTATTGCCGTAGAGTTGCTCATAGTATGTTCTTATAATAGTTTGTATTTCTTTGGTGTTAGTTGTGATCTCTCCTCTTTCATTCATGATTTTATTTATTTGGGTCTTTTCTCTTTTCTTTTTGATAAGTCGGGCCAGGGGTTTATCAATTTTATCAATTCTTTCAAAGAACCAGCTCCTAGTTTCGTTGATTTGTTCTATTGTTTTTTTGGTTTCTATTTCATTGATTTCCTCTCTGATCTTTATGATTTCTCTTCTCCTGCTGGGCTTAGGGTTTCTTTCTTATTCTTTCTCCAGCTCCTTTAGGTGTAGGGTTAGGTTGTGTACCTGAGACCTTTCTTGTTTCTTGAGAAAGGCTTGAACTGCTATATATTTTCCTCTCAGGACTGCCTTTGTTGTGTCCCACAGATTTTGAACCGTTGTATTTTCATTATCATTTGTTTCCATGATTTTTTTCAATTCTTCTTTAATTTCCCGGTTGACCCATTCATTCTTTAGAAGGATACTGTTTAGTATCCATGTATTTTGGTTCTTTTCAAACTTCCTTTTGTGGTTGAGTTCTAGCTTTAGAGCATTGTGGTCTGAAAATATGCAGGGAATGATCCCAATCTTTTGATACCGGTTGAGTCCTGATTTAGGACCCAGGATGTGATCTATTCTGGAGAATGTTCCATGTGCACTAGAGAAGAATGTGTATTCTGTTGCTTTGGGATGAAATGTTCTGAATATATCTGTGATGTCCATCTGGTCCAGTGTGTCGTTTAAGGCTTTTATTTCCTTGTTGATCTTTTGCTTGGATGATCTGTCCATTTCAGTGAGGGGAGTGTTAAAGTCCCCTACTATTATTGTATTATTGTTGATGTGTTTCTTTGATTTTGTTATTAATTGGTTTATATAGTTGGCTGCTCCCACATTGGGGGCATAGATATTTAAAATTGTTAAATCTTCTTGTTGGACAGACCCTTTGAGTATGATATAGTGTCCTTCCTCATCTCTTATTATAGTCTTTGGCTTAAAATCTAATTGATCTGATATAAGGATTGCCACTCCTGCTTTCTTCTGATGTCCATTAGCATGGTAAATTCTTTTCCACCCCCTTACTTTAAATCTGGAGGTGTCTTCGGGCTTAAAATGAGTT
Organism: Mustela lutreola; assembly: GCF_030435805.1. Lineage (NCBI taxonomy): Eukaryota > Metazoa > Chordata > Mammalia > Carnivora > Mustelidae > Mustela > Mustela lutreola. The sequence continues at coordinate 12,065,145 of NC_081290.1, forward strand.
TCTTGGAGGCAGCATATAGATGGGTTTTGTTTTTTTATCCATTCTGATACCCTGTGTCTTTTGACAGGGGCATTTAGCCCATTAACATTCAGGGTAACCATTGAGAGATATGAATTTAGTGCCATTGTATTGCCTGTAAGGTGACTGTTACTGTATATGGTCTCTGTTCTTTTCTGATCTACCACTTGTAGGCTCTCTCTTTGCTTAGAGGACCCCTTTCAATATTTCCTGTAGAAATATTTGGTGTTTGGTGTTTGCAAATTCTTTCAGTTTTTGTTTGTCCTAGAAGCTTTTAATCTCTCCTTCTATTTTCAATGATAGCCTAGCTGGATATAGTATTCTTGGCTGCATGTTTTTCTCGTTTAGTGCTCCGGAAATATCATGCCAGCTCTTTCTGGCCTGCCAGGTCTCTGTGGATAAGTCAGCTGCCAATCTAATATTTTTACCATTGTATGTTACAGACTTCTTTTCCCAGGCTGCTTTCAGGATTTTCTCTTTGTCATTGAGACTTGTAAATTTTACTATTTACAAGTGGGGTGTGGGCCTATTCTTATTGATTTTGAGGGGCGTTCTCTGAACCTCCTGAATTTTGATGCTCGTTCCCTTTGCCATATTGGGGAAATTCTCCCCAATAATTCTCTCCAGTATACCTTCTGCTCCCCTCTCTCTTTCTTCTTCTTCTGGAATCCCAATTATTCTAATGTTGTTTTGTTTTATGGTGTCACTTATCTCTCGAATTCTCCGCTCGTGGTCCAGTAGCTGTTTGTCCCTCTTTTGCTCAGCTTCTTTATTCTCTGTCATTTGGTCTTCTATATCACTAATTCTTTCTTCTGCCTCATTTATCCTAGCAGTGAGAGCCTCCATTTTTGATTGCACCTCATTAATAGCTTTTTTGATTTCAACTTGGTTAGATTTTAGTTCTTTTATTTCTCCAGAAAGGGCTTTTATATCTCTCGAGAGGGTTTCTCTAATATCTTCCATGCCTTTTTCGAGCCCGGCTAGAACCTTGAGAATTGTCATTCTGAACTCTAGATCTGACATATTACCAATGTCTGTATTGATTTGGTCCCTAGCCTTTGGTACTGCCTCTTGTTCTTTTTTTTGTGGTGAATTTTTCCGTCTTGTCTTTTTGTCCAGATAAGAGTATATGAAGGGGCAAGTAAAATACTAAAAGGGTGGCAACAACCCCAGGAAAATATGCTTTAAAAATTAGAAGAGATCCCAAATCGTGAGGGGGGAGAAAAGGGATAAAAAGAGGTTCAAAAAGGAAGAAAGAAAAAAAAAAGGAAAAAAATAAGAAAAGAATAGAATTAAAAAAAAGAAAACACCTTTCAGAAAGTGGTTGTTTTTCTGTTTCCAGAATTGCTGTTCTTCTTCTCTCGATCTGCTGATGGATTTTCAGGTGTTTGCAATCTTTAGATAAGCTATCTAGCTGATCTCCGGCTAGCTGAAGTAGTCTCAGCCTGCTACTTCTCCACCATCTTTACTCCTCCCCTGGAGTACAACTTCTGATAGATCAAAATACAGCCTAAATCTAGCACTGGGATTTTCTAGTCTCCAGCCCAAGCAAATTCTCTCCACCTTCTTTTTATTTATTCTCCCAACCAATTTACCTTAGCAACTCCTTTTTTAGAAATAAAAAAAAAATTTTTTTTCATCTTTATATTCATATTCCTTCCATTTCTACATTGTGTTTACCCTTATATATGTTTTTCATTCTTCAAAATTTTGGGAGGTAGTTTCTTCTAAGATTCCAAAATACTCCCCAAATTAAGGGGGTGACCCAGTTCTAGTGATCAGTCTAACATATATATATATATTTTTCTTTTTTATATTTTTTCTTCATTTGTATTCTTTTTAAATTTTTTTTTTTCTGAACTTCTTTTATCCCCCTTCCCCCACCCATGATTTGGGGTCTCTTCTGATTTGGTTATAGCACATTTTCCTGGGATCTTTGCCAAACTTCTTGTATTTTATTTTCTCCTTCATATACTCTTATCTCACAAAAAGAAAAGGTGGAAAAACTCATGACAAAAAAAAACCAAGAGGAAGTACTGAGGGCTAGGGACCAAATCAATACAGACCTGGGTAACATGTCAGATGTAGAGTTCAGAGTGACAATTCTCAAGGTGCTAGCCAGGCTCAAAAAAGCCTTGGAAGATATTAGAGAAACACTCTCCAGAGAGATAAAAGCCCTTTTGGAGAAATAAAAGGACTAAAATCTAACCAACTTGAAATTTAAAAAAGCTATTAATGAGGTACAATAAAAAGTGGAGCCTCTTATTGCTAGGATAAATGAGGTAGAAGAAAGAATTACTGATATAGAAGACCAAATGACAGAGAATAAAGAAGCTGAACAAAAGAGAGACAAAAAACTACTGGACCAAGAGGAGAGAATTCAAGAGACAAGTGATACCATAAGACAAAACAACATTAGAATAATTGGAATTCCAGAAGAAGAAGAAAGAGAGAGGGGAACAGAAGGTATATGGGGGAGAATTATTGTAGAGAATTTCCCTGATATAGCAAAGGGAAAAATCATCAAAATGTAGGAGAAAAAGATAACCCCTCTCATAATAAAAAAGAATAGGTCCCCACCCCGTCACCTAATAGTAAAATTTATAAGTCTTAGTGACAAAGAGAAAATCCTGAAAGAAGCCTGGGAAAAGAAGTCTGTAATATACAATGGTAAAAATATTACATTGGCAGCAGACTTTTCCACAGAGCCCTGACAGGTCAAAAAGAAGTGGATGATATATTCAGAGCACTAAATGAGAAAAACATGCAGCCAAGAATACTACCCAGCTAGGCTATCATTGAAAATAGAAGAAGAGATAGAAATCTTCCAGGACAAACAAAAACTGAAAGAATTTGCAAACACCAAACCAGCTCTACAGGAAATATTGAAAGGGGTTCTCTAAGCAAAAAGACACCCTAAAAGTAGTAGGCCAGAAAGGAAGAGAGAAAATATACAGTAACTGTCACCTTACAGGCAATACAATGGCACTAAATTCCTATCTCTCAATAATTATCCTGAATGTAAATGGGATAAATGCCCAATCAAAAGACACAGGGTATCAGAATGGATAAAAAACAAAACAAAACAAAACAAAACAAAACCCATCAATATGCTTCCTACAAGAAACTTAGTTTAGACCCAAAGACACCTCCAGATTTAAAGTAAGGGGGTGGAAAACAATTTACCATGCTAATGGACAACAAAAGAAAGCTGGGGTCGAAATCCTTATATCAGATCAATTAGATTTTAAGCCAAAGACTATAAGAGATTAGGAAGGACACTATATCACGCTCAAAGGGTCTCCAACAAGAAGATCTAATAATTTTAAATATCTATGTCCCTAATGTGGGAGAAACCAACTCTATAAACCAATAACAAAATGAAAGAAACACATTGGCAATAATACAATCATGATAGGGGACTTTAACACTCCCCTCACTGAAATGGACAGATCATCCAAGCAAAAGATCAACAAGGAAATAAAGTCCATAAATGACACACTGGACCAGGTGGACATCACAGATATATTCAGAACATTCCATCCCAAAGCAACAGAATACACATTCTTCTCCAGTGCACATGGAACATTCTCCATAATACATCATAGCCTGGGTCACAAATCAGGTCTCAACTGGTATCAAAAGATTGGTATCATTCCCTGCATATTTTCAGACCACAATGCTCTAAAGCTAGAACACAATCACAAGAGGAAATTTGGAAAGAACCCAAATACATGGAGACTAAACAGCATCCTTTTAAAGAATGAATGGGTCAAAATTAAAAAAAAAAAATGAATGAGTCAACCAGGAAATTAAATAAAAATTGAAAGAAATCATGGAAACAAATGATAATGAAGACACAATGATTCAAAATCTGTGGGACACAGCAAAGGCAGTGCAGAGAGGAAAATATATAGTGATACAAACCTTTCTCAAGAAACAAGAAAGGTCTCAAATACACAACCTAACCCCACAACTAAAGGAGCTGGAGAAAGACCAACAAAGAAAGCCTAAACCAGCAGGAGAAGAGAAATAATAAAGACCAGAGCAGAAATCAATGAAATAGAAATAAAAACAACAACAACAACAAAACAATAGAACAAATCAATGAAATTAGGAGCTGGTTCTTTGAAAGAATTAATAAGATTGATAAACTCCAGGCCAGACTTATAAAAAGAAAAGAGAACGGACCCAAATAAATAAAATCATGAATGAAAGAGGAGAGATCACATCCAACACAAAAGAAATTCAAACAATTATAGCAACATACTATGAGCAAGTCTACGCCAACAAATTTGACAATTTGGAAGAAATGGATACATTCCTAGAGACATATAAACTACCACAACTGAACCAGGAAGAAATAGAAAACCTTAACAGACCCATAGACAGTAAAGACATTGGAACAGTCATCAAAAATCTCCAAACAAACAAAAGCCCAGGGCCAGATGGCTTCCCAGGGGAATTCTACCAAACACTTAAAGAATTAATTCTTATTTTTCTAAAACTATTCCAAAAAATAGAAATGGAAGGAAAACTACCAAACTCATTTTATGAGGCCAGCATCACCTTGATCCCAAAACCAGACAAGGATCCCATCAAAAAAGAGAATTACAGACCAATATCCTTGATGAACCCAGATGCAAAAATTCTCACCAAAATACTAGCCAATAGGCACCAACAGTACATTAAAAGCATTTTTCACCACCACCCAGTGGGATTTATTCCAGGGCTGCAAAGTTGGTTCAACATCTGCAAATCAATCAATGTGATACAATATGTTAATAAAAGAAAGAACAAGAACCATATGGTCCTCTCAATACATGCTGAAAAAGCATTTGACAAAGTACAGCACCCCCTACTCATCAAAACTCTTCAAAGTGTAGGGATAGAGGGCACATACCTCAATATTATCAAAGCCATCTATGAAAAACCGACTGCCAATAACATTCTCTTTTTTTTTTTTTAAAGATTATTTATTTATTTATTTGACAGAGAGAGATGACAAGCAGGCAGAGAGGCAGGCAGAGAGGGAGAGGAGGAAGCAGGCTCCCTGCTGAGCAGAGAGCCCGATGCAGGGCTCGATCCCAGGACCATGGGATCATGACCTGAGCCGAAGGCAGCGGCTTAACCCACTGAGCCACCCAGGCGCCCCCAATATCATTCTCAATGGAGAAAAACTGAAAGGTTTTCCGCTAAGGTCAGGAACACAACAGTGATGTCCATTATCATCACTGAAATTCAACATAGTACAAGTAGTCCTAGACTTAGCAATCAGACAACAAAAGACAATTCAAGACATCCAAATAGGCAAAGAAGAAGTCAAATTACCACTCTTTGCAGATGATATAATACTATATGTGGAAAATCCAAAAGACTGCACTCCAAAACTGCTAGAACTTGTACAGGAATTCAGTAAAGTGTCAGGATATAAAATTATTGCACAGAAATCAGTTGCATTTCTATATACCAACAATAAGACAGAAGAAAGAGAAATTAAGGAGTCAACCCCATTTACAATTGCACCCAAAACCATAAGATACCTAGGAATAAACCTAACCAAAGAGGTGAAGAATTTATACTCAGAAAACTATAAGTACTCATGAAAGAAATTTAGGAAGACACAAAGAGATAGAAAAATGTTCTATGCTCCAGGATGGAAGAAAAAATATTGTGAAATTGTCTATGCTACCTAAAGCAATCTATACATTTAATGCTATCCCGATCAAAATCCCATCCATTTTTTCCCAAAGAAATGGACAAATAATCCTAAAATTTATATGGAACCAGAAAAGACCTTGAATAGCCAAAGGAATTTTGAAAAAGAAAGCCAAAGTTGGTGGCATGACAATTCTGGACTTCAAGCTCTATTCCAAAGCTGTCATCAAGACAGTATGGTATTGGCACAAAAACAGACACATAGAGCAATGGAACAGAATAGAGAGTCCAGAAATAGACCCTCAATTCTATGGACAACTAATCTTTGACAAATCAGGAAAGAATGCCCAATGGAAAAAAGACAGCCTCTTCAAAAAAAGTGTTAAGAAAATTGGATAGCCACATGCAGAAGAATGAAACAGTACCATTTCCTTACACCACACACAAAAATAGACTCAAAAAGGATTAAGGACCTCAATGTGAGAAAGGACTCCATCAAAATCCGTGAGGGGCACCCGGGCAGCAACCTCTTCGACCTCAGCCGCTGCAACTTCTTACTAGAAACTTCGCCAAAGGCAAGGGAAGCATGGGCAAAAGTGAGGTATTGGGATTTCATCAAGATCAAAAGCTTTTGCACAACAAAGGAAACAGTCAAGAAAACAAAAAAACAACAGAATGGGAGAAGATATTCGCAAGGACATATCAGATAAAGGGCTAGTATCCAATATCTATAAAGAGCTTAGCAAACTCAACACCCAAAGAACAAAGAATCCAATCAAGAAATGGGCAGAGGACATGAACAGACATTTCTGCAAAGAAGACATCCAGATGGCCAACAACACATGAGAAAATGCTCTGTGTCACTCGGCATCAGGGAAATACAAAAGCTGGACATATCACAATCCCACATTTTAAGATTTTAAGATATACTACAAACTATACTAATCAAAACAGCATGGTACTGGCAGAAAAACAGAAACAAAAATAAGCGGAACAGAATATAGAGTCAGATAGAAACCTACACTTATATGGTCAATTAATCTAAAAGGAAGGAAGACTATGTGATCCAGAAAAGACAGTCCTTTCAATTAATGGTGCTGAAAAAAAACTGCACAGATACATGTAAAAGAATAAAACTGAACCACATTCTTATACCATACACAAAAATAAGCTCAAAATGGATTGAAGACCTAAATGTGTGACATGAAATGATAAAGCTCCTAAAAGGAAATAAAGGCAGCAATTTCTCTGACATTGTTTGCAGTGACATTCTTCTCGAATGTCTCCTCAAGCAAGGGAATCAAAAGCCAAAATAAACGATTGGGACTATACCAAAATAGGTTTTTGCACAGGGTAGAAAAGCATCAGCAAACCAAATAAGCAAGTAACAGAATGAGAGACAATATCTACAAATGACATATCCAATAAGGAGCTAATATCCAAAATATGTAAAGAACTTATACAATGCAACTCAAAGAAATGAAATAATCCCATTAAAAAATGGGCAAAGGACCTGAATGGACATTTCTCAAAGAAGACAAATAGAGGAAGGGATGCCTGGCTGGCTGTCAGTAAAGCATGCAGCTCTTGATCTCAGGGTCATGAGTTCAAGCCCCACATTGGGCATGGAACCTTCTTAAGAGGAGGAAGGAGGAGGAGGAGAAGGAAGAGAAGGAGGAGGAAGAGGAGGAAAGAAGAAGAAGGAGAAGAGAAGGAGGAGGAGAAATAAAGGGGAGAACATAAAAAAACTCCACGTACTTTTAATGTGCTATGTATTATATACTGTATTATTACAATAAAGCTAGAGAAAAAGAAAAAAATATATATGACCCAGTAATTCCACCACTGGGCATTTACTTAAAGAAAACAAAGGCACTAATTCAAAAAGATATATGCACCCTATGTTTACTGTAGCATGATTTGCCATAGCCAGCATATGGAAGCAACCCAAGTGTCCATTAACAAATCAATGGATAAAGAAGATGTATTATATGTAGACAATGCAATATTATTCCACAGTAAAAAAAAAAAAATAATGTTATCTTACCATTTGTGATAACATGGACAGAGAACATGCTAAGAGAAGTACGTCAGAGGGAGAAAGACAAATATCATATGATACCATTTATATATGAAACCAAAAAAGAAGAGGAAGAAGAAGAAGAAGAAGAAGAAGAAGAAGAAGAAGAAGAAGAAGAAGAAGAAGAGGAAGAAGAAGAAGAAGAGGAAGAAGAAGGAGAAGAAAGAAGAAGAAGAAGAAGAGGAGGAGGAGGAGGAGGAGGAAGAGGAAGAAGAACAAAAGCAGAAAGACTCATTAATACAGAGAACTGAAGGTTGCTTAAAAAAAAAAAAAAAAAAGGCGGGGGAAGCCTCAGTAGCTCAGTGGGTTAAAGTCTCTGCCCTCCGCTCAGGTCATGATCCCAGGGTTCTGGGATGAAGCACCGCATCAGGCTCTCTACTCAGCAGGGAGTCGGCTTCCTCCTCTCTCTGCCTACCTCTCTGCCTGCTTGTGATCTCTGTCAAATAAATAAATAAAATTAAAAAAAAAAAAAAAACTAAACAAGAGAGGAAATGCAAAATGGGTAAGGAGAGTGGGAGATACAGGCTTCCAGTTATTAAATAAATGTCAGGAGGATAAAAGGTATAACATAAGGAATATAGTCAAAGTTATTGTAATAGTTGTGTACTAACAAATGGAATCTACACTTGTGAGAATAACATAGCAGATAGACTTGCTGAATCACTATGTTGTAGCCTGAGACCAATGTAACATTGTGTGTTAACTATGCTTTAAAAAAAAGTAATAAAAGAAGATTTTTACAAAGCCCTCACCCCCCCATACACACAGTTCATGAGGTGTTGGATGTGTTAAATAATCCTGTGGTGCAAACTTTTCAAAGTATGTAAATTAAGCAAGTCAGCATGTTGTACACCTTAAATATGCACAATGTTGTATCAATAATATCTCAATAAACTCAGAAAATAAGTTTTTAATGTAAGAAATTATGCTAAATAAGGGAGCCAGTCACAAAAGACAATATGACGTATAATTTCACTTGTATGAAATACACAGAACAGACAATAAATATGACAAAAAGTAGATAAAATGTTGACTAGAGCTGGGAGATGCAGAAAATGCAGTTTCATTAGAGGGTAAAAGTTCCCATTTGGGATGCTAAAAGTGTTCTAAAATTGATCATCATGGTGGTTACACAATTCTGTGAATATAATGTAAACCACTGAATTGTACATTTAAAATCTGACACTTGTATAGCATATGAATTACATGTCAACCAAATTTTTATGAACAAAACAAAACAAAAATCTCTTGAACCATCATATCCAAGAAATAATATTCACCTGTAAAATAACTTTAATTCTTCTGTTAATGGGACTGCAGACACTGACCTCTCATCACTGTCACTAGTTCTTTCAAAATATATTACAAAAGACAGATAACTTGCACATGTTAGGTCATTGGCTCTTAGTCAGATGATAGAACTTATAAGGATCAAACAGATATTAAACACTTGTGTATACAAATGAAATCATCTGCCTTTGACGTTTTCCTTATGCCATCCAAATAATCTGACTATTCATATAATGTGTTTACTTTGAAATGTAAGAGTTATACTTTAACTTACTGATTGATTTCTCCTTGACTTTACATACAAGCAGTGGGACAAGGAAACAAGAATTTGCAAAGAAGCATTGCATTCCACCAGGATGTCTACACAGTGGATTTCCATTTTGCTGCTGCTACAGCTGAGTTGTTACCTCAAATCTGGGAGTTGTGGCCCACAGAATATAGCCACTAGATCAATATAAAGACAATCCTGGATGAATTTGTCCAGAGAGGTCACGAAGTGACTGTTCTGACATCTGCAGCTTCCATTCTTGTTAATCTAAACGAATCATCTGCTATCAAGTATGAGATTTTCCCTGCATCCATACTTAAAGATGATTTTAAGGATTTAGTCAGAAAAATGCTCGATATGTGGATATATAACTTGCCAAGAGATAGATTTTGGACATATTTTTCACAAATGCAAGAAATTTTGTGGAAATTTGCTGAATCTATTCAAAAGCTCTGTGAAGATGTAGTTTTGAACAGGAAGCTAATGACCAAACTACAAGAATCGAGGTTTGATGTCATTCTTGCAGATACCATTGGACCCTGTGGTGAGCTCCTGGCTGAGCTATTTAAAATACTTTAGTGCACAGTCTTCGCTTCTCTCCTGGCTATGCATTTGAAAAGCAAAGTGGAGGACTTTCTTTCCCTCCATCCTATGTGCCTGTGATTTTGTCAGAATTAAGTGATCAAATGACATTCATGGAGAGAGTAAAAAATATGATATATGTGCTTGATTTTGACTTTTGGTTCCAAACTTATAATGAGAAGAGTTGGGATCAGTTTTACAGTGAAGTACTAGGTAAGTCATGTTTCTAATTGGTAGCATGAAGTCTTAATTCCTAGTGCACAGGAAGGTGAGTTTGTATTAAGTCAGAGGAATTTGTCTTTGTAAATGAAATGATGAAAGGATAATATAAAATGATCTTCCAGTCTCACAAATATTATGGAAAGACATATATGACAGGACCAGTTCCAACTATGTCATCCATTATTGAGTACATTACACTCCAGGAATTCAATAACCACAAATTAAAGCACTAAGGATTTCTTGAAGCAATTACATATCTATTCATTGTGTGTTTGTAATACTTAAATTTTTTTTTTACTTTTTTTCTGGATGAAGTGTTTTAAACTTCCTTTGTTATTTATTAAATACAAGTTGAAAATAGTACTTTTGATATGCTTTACTTTTTAGAATAATTTTAATACTTTTTTTTTAAAGATTTTATTTATTTATTTGAGAGAGAGACAGGGAGAGAGAGCATGAGTGAGGAAAAGGGCAGAGAGAGAAGCAGACTCCCCGTGGAGCTGGGAGCCCGATGCGGGACTCGATCCCGGGACTCCGAGATCATGACCTAAGCCGAAGGCAGTTGTCCAACCAACTGAGCCACCCAGGCGTCCCTAGAATAATTTTAAATGACAGCATATGGAGTCAAGATTTCCCAGATAACCCTTGCCCCCATACATGCATAAGGTTCCCCATTATCAGCATCCCCACCGGAGTGGTACATTTGTTACAACTGATGAACCTACATGGACGCATTATTATCCATCCAAAGTCTATAATTTATAGTGGAGTTCACTTTTGGTGGTGTATATTCTATAGGTTTTAGCAAATTTATAATGATATGTATACACCACTATTATATCAGAGTAGTTTCACTGCCTTAAAAATCCTCTCTGCTGTGCCTATTTCCTACATATCCATTTTACTTTACTTTTCCATTTAAAAAAAAAAAAAAGACATTAGAGGGGTTCCTGGGTGGCTCAGTTGTTTAAGCGTCTGCTTCCAGCTCAGGTCATGATCCCAGGGTCCTTGAATTGAACCCTGAATTGGGCTCTCTCTCAGCAGGGAGCCTGTTCCTCCCTCTTGCTCTGCCTGCCTCTTCCCCTGCTTCTGCTCTCTCTCTGTCAAATAGATAAAATAGTTTTTAAAAAAGACATTAGAAATTTCACTATCTTGTGAAGTGTGTAAACCTGGTGATTCACAGACCTGTACCCCTGGGGATAAAAATATATGTTTATAAAAAATAAAAAATTAATAAAAAAAAAGAAAAAGAAAAAAAAAATTTAAAAATAAAAAAAAAGAAATTTCACTATCTTGATGAAAGCAGAGATGTTAATTTAAAAGTCACATTTTTCTCGTACAACTGTCTATAGAGTATTGAGGATATTATTTCCACTTGTTTCCCTTTTTTAATTTAAAAATAAAAATGTTTTGTCATATTACCTCAAAGATTCCTTCATAACTGGAAGAAATATTGGCTCTATCCCAGACTCAGGAACCTGTAGTAAGAAGTTTCTAATGATCACAAATTCTTTCACCAGGGCTTATAAATCACGTTTTAAAGGTCTAAAATCTTATTGAAGGGTGAACATCCACATTAATAGTTCACATTTTTTGAAAACTATGCTACTCCATTAAAGAAAAAAATGAGTCAAAATTAATAGTGCACATATCTATTTCCACACTTGATGAAAATATTCCAGCTGTTATTTGCAAATATTATTCAATACAGAGATATTATTATGCTTCTAATGTGAACTAAGGGCAATGATAAGTACAAGGAACCAAGTCATACTTTCAAAACTTCATAGTTTTCTTGGAAAATCTAGGATCTAGGGAATAACTTGCTAAATTATAGAAATGAGACTGAGTACTCTAAAGAAGGTGTTTCCATTGCTTAATTGATTGGGGAGCTCAAATAATTGTTTACATTTGCATCTGTTACTTTTGCAGCATTTCAAAGGAAATAAATGTATGCTTAATTTGATAGTGGCTTAGGTTTAATAGTTGTTTATTATTGTGAATGTACTACTGTGATGTTAGAAATGAGACTTACACATTGTCTTTCATATATACATAGGAACAACATATGTAAGTATGTAAATATATATTTGCATCATTATACTGTTTGTATCATATATGTGTTCTATTATCAAACTACAAATACTTTTAAACATTTCAATAAATTATTCCAAATTCCTTTCAGAAAATATCCTAGTATATTCACAATGCATTACTCTCATTTCCTCAACCTGTTGCTTGTTGTAGGGTGTTTTTTACTTATTTATTTATTTACTTTTATTTTTCTACCAAGTTTTAATATTTTTTATTAACATATAATGTATTATTTGCCAGAGGGTTACAGGTCTGAATCGTCAGTCTTACACACTTCACAGAACTCAACATAGCATATACCCTCCCCAATGTCCATAACCCAGCCACCCTATCCCTACCTCTCCACCCACCAGCATCCCTCAGTTTGTTTCATGAGATTAAGAGTCTCTTATGGTTTTTCTCCCTCCTGATTCGATCTTGTTTCATTTTTTTCATCACTACCCCCACAAACACCCACCTTTTCTCTCAAAATCCTCATATCAGAGATGTCACATGATTATTATCTTTCTCTGATTGATTTATTTTGCTTAGTATACTACCTTCTAGTTCCATACTGTCATTGCAAATGGCAAGATTTTGATTTTTTTGATGGCTGGATAGTATTCCATTGCATATATATATATGTATATATATATGTATATATATATGTATATATATATACATATATATATATATGTATACACACACACACACACACACACACACACACACACACACACATGCATACACCACATCTTCTTTACCCATTCAACTCTCTGCAAAAGTTTTTTATCTTGATAAATTCCCAATAGTTCATTTACCCCCTTGTGTTCCTTGCCTCTGGTGATGTTTCTAGGAAGAAGTTGCTGTGGCTGAGGTCAAAGAGATTGCTGCTCATGTTCTCCTCAAGGACTTTGATGGATTCCTTTCTCACATTGAGGTCTTTCACCAATTTGGAGTCTATTTATGTGTGTGGTGTAAGGAAATGACCCATTTTCATTCTTCTGCATGTGGCTGTCCAATTTTCCCAACACCATTTGTTGACGAGGCTTTTTCCATTGGGCATTCTTTCCTGATTTGTCAAAGATGAGTTGACCATAGAGTTGAGGGTCTATTTCTGGGCTTTCTATTCTGTTTCATTGATCTATGTGGCTGTTTTTGTGCCAGTACCATGCTGTCTTGATGACAGCTTTGAAATAGAGCTTGAAGTCTGGAATTGTTATGCCACCAACTTTGATGTTCTTTTTCAACACTTCTCTGGCTATTTGGAGACTTTTCTGGTTTCATAAAGATTTTAGGATTATTTGTTTCATTTTTTTGGGAAAAAAATTGATGGTATTTTGATAGGGATTGCATTAAATGTGCAATTACTTTAGGTATCATAGACATTTTCACAATATTTGTTCTTACAATCCATGAGCATGGATATTTTTTTATTTCTTTGTGTCTTCCTCTATTTCTTTCATGAGTACTTTATAGTTTTCTGAGTACAGGTTTTTTGCCTCTTTGGTTAGGTTTATTCCTAGGTATCTTGTGTTTTTGGGTGCAATTGTAAATGAGATTGACTCCTTAATTTCTCTTTCTTCTGTCTTGTTTTTGGTGTATAAAAATGCAACTGATTTCTGTGCATTGATTTTATATCCTGACATCAAGTTTTAATTTCCATTTAAATTCCAGTATAGTTAACAGAGTGTTATATTAGTTTCAGTGTACAATATAGATATTTAACAATTCTGTACATCACTCTGTGCTCATCTGAAGTGTCCTCCTTAATCCCTCATCACCTATCGAACCCATCCACTTACCCACAGTGCCTCTAGTAATACAGCTTTTTCTTTATAATGAAGAGTCTATTTCTTTGGTGGCCTCTCTCTCTTTTTTCGTCTTTGGCTTTTTTGTTTGGATTCTTAAATTCTACATATAAGTAAAATCATATGATATTTGTCTTTCTCTAATTGACTTATTTTACTTAGCATAATAGTCTCTAGCTACATCCATGTCATTGCAAATTGTGAGATTTCATTTTTTTAAAGAATATTTTATTTCTGTATTTGAGAGAGAGAGAGGGAAAAAGAGAGAAAGAGAATCTGAAGTATATTCCACACTGAGCACAGAACCACAGTTGGGGCTCCATCCCACGACCACTAGATCAGGACCTGAGCCAAAACCAAGAGTTGGATGCTTAACCAACTGAGCCAGCTGGGGGCCCCAAGCTCTCATTCCTTTTTTATGGCTGAATAATATTCATTATATAAATATGCCACTTCTTTAGTCATTCACCAGCTGATGAACACTTAAGCTGTTTCCATAATTTGGTTATTGTAGATAATGCTGCCATATACATTGACCCCAATGTTTATGTATCCCTTTGAATAAGTATTTTTGTATGCTTTGGGTAAATACCTAATAGTGCAATTGATGAATCATAAGGTACTTCTATTTTTAACTTTTTGAGAAACCTCCACTCCTGTTTCTTGTAGCTTTGATTTTAGCCATTCTGAAAGATGTGAGGTGATATCTCATTGGAGTTTTGATTTGCATTTCCCTGATGATGAGTGGTGTTGAGCATCTTTTCATGTGTCTTTTGGCCCAGTGTATGCCTTCTTTGGAGAAATGTGTGTTCGTGTCTTCCATCCTTTTTTTAAATTGGATTATTTGGTTTGGGGGTATTGAGTTGTATAAGTTCTTTATATATTTTGGATACTAACTCTTTCTTTAGGGTTTTCTATAATATCATGCCATCTGCAAATAGTGAAAGTTTTGCTTATTCCTTACCAATTTGAATGGATTTTCTTTCTTTTTGTTGTCTGATTGCAATAGCCAGAACATATAGTACTAAATTTAAAAAAATTACCAAAAGGCAGGGACTATCCATTTAACTTATGAACTGCCTTGCAAAATAAACAATTATCCACTATATATATATATATATAGTGGATATATATATATATATATATATATATATATCCATAGGATATATATATATATATATATATATATATCCATAGGATATATATATCCTATATATCCTATATATCCTATATATCCTATGGATATATATATATATCCTATGGATATATATATATATATATTAGTATATTATTTTCTGATATATAGAAAACACCTGGAGTATTTGGGTGTTTGTGAACTACTTTTTGGTTACTGATATAGGTTCTCTTTATGCTAATGTTCACTTAATATCTAAAGTTACTTGAACATTTGCATAACAAATATGTATTAACCAATGTAAACCATCATCCAGTTTATGCAGATTGCTAGGGAATTCTAAAACCAATCTATTTTGGTACTGGGAATGGAAATTGCTTGGTTATAGAACTCATTATAATCCATGCTATCAATGTTTTATCACTGAAGTGTTAACAATCGGTTAAATAAAATGTAGCATCATCACAGTTTGGGACATTTTTCAACAGCGGCACTTTTATTTCTGAAGTTCCAATAGGCTCTTCTTTGTAACATTTAAAGAATTTCCAAACCAAGAAATAGTAATAATAATCTGGATTCATGTAAAAAATTACCTTTTTCTTGGAGGTAGTGCTAATAATTAGTAATGTAAAAGAAATTATAGGTACTAAGAGAAGTTATTTATATTAATAAGTTACTGGTAAGCGGAAATATTTATTTCTCAAAAACAACAGATTGCATACTTAGCTTTTTTGTATATCAAAAGATGTAAAACTCTAATAAAATAACATGTGGAACAAGTGGATATACATGAACTCCCTCCTGTAACACTTCAAATGAAATAAATAGGTAATATTACATTGGAAGATGATAGCAATTGTAATAGATAAAAGAAAACAAATGTGTAGATCTTAGTAATTTCCAAGTTGTTTGCTCTAGAATTATAATAACTACCTAAAAATTTCTTAAATACTTATATTTCTCACTGTTAAATTCATTTGTCTATTCTCTATGTGTGAAACATCATGATTACATTCATACCTGATTGAATATAAACATAAGTAAAGAATGTGGGTATTTTATTATACCAGCATTTTGGTAGTCTCATTTTTAATATATTTGTCCTGTTACTTATTAGTCAGTGAAAGGGGTCTAATTAGACTTTCTCTTAATTTCTTTAAAATTATAATATGCTATAACTGCAAAGTTTCAACTCATGAAATAGGGATTTTCTTAAACAGGTTCTATGGAGATTTACTGGCAAAGAACCAGACAACTTAGGGCCAAATACTCAACTGTATGAGTGGATCCCCTAGAATGACCTTCTTGGTAAGAATATGGAAAACCTTGAATTAAAAGTAATGCTAAAAAAAAAGTGATAAGAGTTCCCAAAAGCAAATTGATTGAACATTCATTATTGAAAAATTCAAAAACAAGACTTAACTTCTTTACAGTTATTTTGCCATGCTAGGGGGGGAAAATGATCGATACAGGATGTTATTATACACAGTCACATTCCTTATGACTAGAATCAAAGTATCTTTATTTCATGTGTAATTACTTCTCAAGGGTAATTTTCTGATTTTTAATTTAAATGCAAATAGCCAACATAGAGTGCATCATTTGTTTCCGTTGTACTGTTCAATAATTTATCAATTGCATGTAACACCCAGTGCTCATCACATCAAGTGACCTCCTTAATGTCCATCACCCAATTACCCTATCCCTCAGCACCTCTCCTCCAGCAACCCTTGGTTTGCTCCTTATAGGGGCAAAGTAGAGCAAACCATAGTTTTGTCTCCCTGTATGATTTCTTTCCATTCTGTTTTCCCTCCTTCTCCTATATTCCTCTGTGCTGTTTCTTATATTCCACATATGGGTGAAAGCATAAGATTATTGTCTTTCTCTCATTGATTTATTTCATTCAGCATAATACCCTCCATCCCTGTCAATATAAATGGTAAGTATTCAACCTTTCTGATGTCTAATATTCCATTACATAAATATACCACATTATCTTTATCCACTCATCTGTCCGTGGATATCTAAGTTCTTTCTACAGGTTGGCTATTGTGGACATTGCTGCTATAAACACTGCTATAAACACTGGGGTTGATAGAAGTGCTCCTTCAGGTCAATACATTTGTATCTTTGAGGTAAATACCTAGAAATGCAATTGCTGGGTCATAAGGTAGCTTTGTTTATAACATCTTGAGGATCCTCCATCATATTTTCCAGAGTGACTGCACCAGCTTGCTTTCCCACCAACAGTGTAGGAGGGTTCCCCTTTCTACACATCCTCACCAACATTTGTTGTCTCCTGTCTTGTTAATTTTAGCCATTCTGACTGTTGTAATGTGGTGTATCACTGTGGTTTTGGCTTGTATTTCCCTGATGCCAAGGGATGTTGAGCATTTTTCATGTGCTTGTTGGCTATTTTTATGTCTACTTTGTAGAAATGTCTATTCATGTCTTCTGCCCATTTCTTGAGTGGATTATTTGTTTTTTGAGTGTTGATGTTGGTAAGTTCTTTATAGATCTTGTATATCAGCCCATTATCTAATATGTCATTTACAAATATCTTCTCCCATTCTGTAGGTTGCCTTTTAATTTTCTTGACTCTTTCCTCTGCTGTGCAGAAACTATTTATCTTGAAGTTCATTTTTGCTTTGTTTCCCTTGCCTTTGGAGACATGTCTAGCAAGAAGGTGCTCTGGCTGAGGTGAAGAGGTTGCGACCTGTGTTCTCTAGAATTTTGGTGGATTCCTGTCTCACAGTTAGGTCGTTCATCCATTTTGAGTTTATCTTTATGCATAGTGTAGGAAATAGTCCAGTTTCATTCTTCTACATGTGACTGTCCAATTTTCCTAGCACAATCGATTGAAGAGACTGTCCTTTTTTCATTGCATATTCTTTCCTGCTTTGTCAAAGATTAATGGTCCATAAAGTTGAGGGTTCATTTTTGGGTTCTTTTCCATTGATCTTCTTTTCCATTGATCCAAGTATCTATTTTTGTGCCAATACCACACTGTCTTGATGATTACAGTTTTGTAAATAGAGCTTGAAGCCAAGAATTGTGATGCCACCAACTTTGGTTTTCTTTTTCAATATTCCTTTTTTCTACATTCCTTTCAACATTCCTCTCTAAATGTTTCTTTTTCAACATTTGGGGTCTTTTCTGGAACCATACAAATTTTAGGATTATCTGTACCAGTTCTTTGAAAAATTTTGATGGTATTTTGATTGAGATTGCACTGAATGTGTAGATTGTTCTGGGTACCATAGACTTTTTAATAATATTTATTCTTCCAATCCATAAGCATGGAATTTTTTTTCATTTTTTAGTGTCCTCTTCAAATTCCTTCACAAATCTTCTGTAATTTTTAGAGTACAGATCCTTTACTTCTTTGGTTAGGTTTATTCCAATGTATCTTATGGTTTGGGGTGCAATTTTAAATAGGATAGACTCCTCAATTTCTCTTTCTTCTGTCTCATTATTAGTGTAGAGAAATGCAACTGATCTCTGTGCATTGATTTTAATTCCTGCCATGTGACTGAATTCCTTTATCAGTTCTAGCAGTTTGGGGGTAGAGTGTTTGGGGTTTTCCATTTAAGGTATCATGTCTTCAGCAAAGAGTGAGAGTCTGACTTCTTCTTTGCCAATTTGAATGCATTTTATTTCCTTTTGTTATCTGACTGGTAGGGCTAAGACTTCCAGTACTATGTTGAAAACAAAAATGGTGGGAGTGGGCATCCCTGTCATATTGCTGACCTTAGAGGAAAAGCTCTGTTTTCCCCCCATTGAGAATGATATTCACAGTGGGATTTTCATAGATGCTGTTATGTTATTGAGATAGGTTTCCTCTCTGCTGACACTCTGGAGAGTTTTAATCAAGAAACATACTGCATTTAGTCAAATGTTTTTCTGCATCCATAGAGAAGGACATATATGGTTCTTGCCCTTTCTTTTATTAATGTGATGTATTACATTGATTGGTTTGTGAGTGCAAAACCCAGGAGTTTTGCACTCTTGCAGCCCAGGAATAAATCTCATATCATTGTGGTGAATAATCCTTTTAATGCACTGTTGGATCTTATTGGCTACTATCTTGGTGAGATATTTTGCATCCATGTTCATCAGGTGTATTGCTCTGTAATTCTCCTTTTTGGTGGGGCCTTTGGTTTGGAGATCAAGGTAACACTGGCCTCATAAAATGAGTTCAGAAGTTTTCCTTCCATTTCTATTTTTTGAAACAGTTTCAGAAGAATAGGTATTATTCTTCTTTAAATGTTTGGTAGAATTCCAATGGGAAGCCATCAGCTCTTGTCTCTTGTTGGTTGGGAGATTTCTTACTCCTTCAGTTTCCTTCCCAGTTATCAGTGTGTTCACATTTTCTATTTCTTCTTGTTTCAGTTTTAGTAGGTTGTATGTTTCCAGAAATGCAGCCATTTCTTCCAGATTGCCCAATTTGTTGGCATATAGTTGCTCATTATATGTACTTAAAATTATTTGTATTTCCTTGGTGTTGATCATGATCTCTCCTCTTTCATTCAAGATTTTATTAATTTGGGTCCTTTATCTTTCTTTTTGATAATGTGGCTAGGGATTTATTGATGTAATTAACTCTTTGAAAGAAAAAGCTTCTAGTTTCATTGATCTGCTCTACTCTTTTGGTTTCTATTTCATTGATTTGTGCCCTAATCATTATTATTTTTTCTTCTGCTTGGTGTAAGCTTTATTTGCTATTCTTCCTCCAGCTTCTTTAGTTTTAAAGTTAGCTTGTGTACTTGAGACTTTTCTAATTTTTTTTTGAAAAAGACTTCCATTGCTATGTACTTCCCTCTTAGGCCCGCCTTTGCTGCATCCTAAAGGTTTTGAACAGTTGTTTTTTCTTCTCATTGGTTTCCATGCAACTTTATAATTCTTCTTTAATATCCTGGTCAACCATTCATTCTTTAGTAGACTGCTCTTTTACCTTCAAATGTTTGAGTTCCTTCCAAACATCTTGTAATTGAGTTCAAGTTCAAAGCATCATGCCCTGAAAATATGCCAGGGATAATCCCAATCTTCTGATATGGGTTGAAAAACAATTTGTGACACTGTGTGTGATTTATTCTGGAGAATGTTCCATATGCACTTGAGAAGAATGTGTATTCTGTTGGTTTAGAAGGAATGCTCTGTATATATCTTTGAAGTCCATCTCATCCACTGTGTCATCCAAAGCCCTTGTTTTCTTGTTGATCTTCACTTAGATGTCCATTACAGTGAGTGGAAAATTGAAATTCCCTATTATTGTATTACTATCAAGGTGTTACTTTAATTTGATTATTAATATACATAGATAAATCACTGCTCGCAAGTTAGAAGCATACATATTTATAATTGTTAGATCTTTTTGTTGGAAAACCCCTTTAATTATGATATAGTGTTTTTCCTCATCACTTTCTACAGACTTTGGTTTAAAATATGATTTTTCTGATATGAGGATTGCCACCCCAGCTTTCTATTGTTGCCCTTTAGCATGAAAAATGGTTTTCCACCCCTTCACTTTCAACCTGGAAGTGTATTTGAGTCTAAAATGTGTCTCTTGCAGACAGCATATCAATGCACCTTGCTTTTTTTTAATGTAATCTGATACCCCGTGTCTTTCAGTTAGTCCATTTAGCCCATTTACATTCAGAGTAACTATTGAAAGATATGACTTTAGTGCTATTGTACTAACTTTAAAGTCACTGATTCTGTAGGTTGTCTCTGCTCCTTTCTGGTCTATGTTACTTTTGGACATTCTCTTCACTTAAAGGATCTCCTTCAATATTACTTTTAGAGCTGGTTTAGTGATCAGAAATTCTTTCAGTTTCTGTTTGTCCTGAAAGCCTTCGCTCTCTCCTATTTTGAATGACAGCCTTGCTGGATAAAATATTCTTGGTTTCCTATTTTTCTTATTTAGCACTCTAAATATATCATGCCAGTCTTTTCTGGCTTGCCAGGTCTCTTGGATAGGTCTCTGCAAGTCTAATGTCTCTACTTTTGTAGGTTATGGACGTCTTGTCCCAAGCTGCTTTCAGGATTTTCTTTTTGTCTCTGAGATTTGCAAGTTTCATTGTTATGTGTCAAGGTGTTGATCTATTTTTATTGATTTTCAGGGTGATTCTCTGTGCCTCATGGACTTGAATGCCTGTTTCCTTCCTCAGATTAGGGAAATTATCAGCCATGATTTGCTCAAATATGCCTCATGTACCTTTCTTCCTCTTCCTCTCAGACCCCCAAAACTCTAATATAACTTTATTTATGGGATCACTGATTTATCAAATTTCCCCCTTACCTAACTCTGGTTCCATTAATTGTTTTTCTTGCTTTTCTCTGGCTTCCTTCCTTCCTTTCCATTATCTTGTCTCTCTGTCACTGACTGTCTCTCTACTTCCTCATTTACCTTAGCTGTAAGAGCATCCATTTTAGATAGAATCTCAGTTAAAGTATTCTTAATTTAAGCCTGATTAGATTTTATTTTTGCATTAAGAGATTCTCTAGTGTGTTTTATGCTTTTTTCAAGCACACTTAGTAACTTTATAATCATTATCTTAATTTCCAGCTCTGGCATTTTACTTATATCCATTTTGCTTATATCTGTGATGGAGAGGATCACCTATGGTTCTTTCTTTTGTTGTTATTTCTTCCTTCTAGTCATTTTACCCAGAGAAGAATGGAAGAAGGAGACAACAAAATAAAAAATATCAACCATGATTCAAATGAAACACACACTAGAAAAATCTAAACAGGTCAGAAATTTAAAAAGAAAAGGAAATAAAAAATGTGGGGAGAGAGATTATAATCTTCCACATAGACAAAACATGGTGATCCACTCGGTTCTGGGTGTATTTTCATCTGTTACAAGACACTAAATCCCAAAACTGTAAAGAAAGCAAAACTCATATAAACAAAAATAAAATTACAACAGTGAAAGGAAGCTAAAAATGAAGAATGAATCTATAAAATGTAAATTCAGAAATGAAAGTTAAAAAATACTTAAAAACAAAGAATTGATAAAATAAGAAATCAGTTGCGGAGCCTGGGTGGCTCAGTGTCTCAGCCACTTATGCTATTGCCTTTGGTTCAGCTCATGATCTCCAGGTTTTGAGATCGAGTTCTGCATCTGGTTCCCTCCTCAGCATGGAAACTGTTTCTCTCTCTCTTTCCCTCTGTGATTCTCCCCTGCTCATTCTCTCTCTCACACACATATAAACAATATGTTTAAAAAAAAATAAAATAAGAAACCAGTTGAAAAAGAAAAAAAAGAATAAAAGAACAAGAGATTTTAAACTGAAAGTAAAATGACTCTTGAGAAAAACTATTGTCTCCCAGTGCTGGAGTTTTATAGTCCTCTGTGCTTCAAAAACTGGGTGTTCCCTGTGGTTTCTGCTGGTCTTCCATGGGAAGGGTCAGCGGCACTGATTCTCAGGTGTCTTTGCCTGGGCAGATTTGCACAACACCTTGCCAGGAGCTGGGCTCAGTGTAAGCTTTCTGATTGCTCTATGTGACTTTTATTCACTGAAGACCCTCTGTGCCTCTTTGGAGGATGAAAATAAAAATGGCTGCATGCCAGTCTCCAGCCCTAGAGCTGAAAGATCACAGCCCCTTCTCTTCAGCAAGTCTTCAGGGATAAGCAGTTTTCAGGTCTGTGTGTGCCAAACTGCAGACTTGTGTGGTGTGCATCCACACTGATCCTCTGAGTGGAAGGTGGAGGGTCACCATGTTTCTGCCCTTGGTGGTCCCCAACTCTAGAAAATGGTCACTCGATCATGGTACAGTTTGCTGTTTATGGCAAACTGAGCTGGCAGCCCCATACCTATCTCACTGAACATAAACTGGTTACTCTGCTCTAATGGATTGGGAATTCTGCAGCTCAGGCACCCCTGTTCTTTCTGTGACCCCAGGGATCCTGCGACCACACTGTCCCACCTAGGATTCTGCCCCACTTTGCCACCTGAGCACCTTTTAGGCAAGGACATCTCTCCCTGGAACAGACTTCTAAAGAGTATGAATTTGCTCTTCAGGGCAAATCACTTTCTGGTAGCCAACTTATGGACGCTCCGTCTCCCTACCATTTATCTTCCGAATATACCCTCAGAATCATTTTTCTGCACCTCCCACCTTGCAAAAAGTGCCCACTTTTTATTTGTAGAACTTCAGCAAATCTGTTCTTACATGTCAAGTTGAATTCATAGATGGTTTGAAACCAAACCAGAGAATGGTTTGATAGTTATCTGGCTAAATTCAGGGACAAGATGAAATGAGGTCCCTTACCCTTCCACCATCTTGCCTCTCCCAATAAATTTTTAGTAACGAAATGGATCATCACTTTGTCTCCTAATTCTACCACTTTATTCCTATCTTTTCTCATTCTGAATGGGTATTCAGTGGTAATGAAAAATTATCAGTGACTCTACACTTTCTCCAGGAAAACACCATAATCTTTTTCATGAAGTCATAATACATTTCATGATAAAGTGCAGTCTTTCTTTCCCTTGACTTGAACAACCACTATCATACTTCCTGTTGCCTTGACACTCTACATGTTAGACTCAGTGACTTTACTGTTTGAGACTATGTTCTATGTTTTAATATGCCACCTCCTTTTCTTTTCTTTTCTTTTCTTTTCTTTTCTTTTCTTTTCTTCTTTTTTTTTTTTTTTGAACATGCTATTCTTTATCCAGAATTTTCCCTTTCAATCTATCTGTACAGCCATCTTATAACCATTTTTCAAGTTACAACTACTACACCATTTACTTCTCCAGCAGATTTTTGCTCTTCTTGCTCTGGGATCTAAAAGACATTTTAATGATATTTCATAAGTATTGTACTATGTGCCTATGTGTTGCTAAACTCTATTTTTTCCTAAGAATTATAATTACTAATGTGCTGAGATTCACCCAATCCTAGGTCACCCAAAAACCAAAGCCTTTGTAACTCATGGTGGAACCAATGGCATCTATGAGACGATCAACGATGGGATTCCAATGGTGGGCATTCCCTTGTTTGCGGATCAACCTGATAACCTTGCTCACATGAAGGCCAAGGGAGCAGCTGTCAGTCTGGATTTCCACACACTGTCTAGTACAGATTTGCTCAATGCATTGAGGATGGTCATTAATAACCCTTTATGAGTATTATAATTTCTTTCATTAATAGTATTTAGAGATAGGTTCTTCTATCAATGATGACTATGCATTTCATCCTATATTTAAGAAGCTAATTTTGAAATTTTAATATGTATAACTGATCTTAAACCTACCTTTATTTTCAACCAGACATTTATTGCAAAGTTGCTTTTTAACCCCATTGAATTAATGGGCTGCAACAATTTTCTATATGAGCAAATGCAAAAGTTATATATGGAATTGTAAGGACACATTTTTAAAAATATGATAGAATTCCTAGAATGAAAGAATGAAGGATTTGCAGTTATGTAAAACAACTTTCAATTCAGCACCAAAAATTCCAAACTATAATCTTTTTGCCCAAGAATTAATTTTCATTTTTATTTTAATATATTTTATAATATCTGATTTATGTACCATAATATTTAAAGCATAAAAATCAAACATAATTAGTATGTTATGGTCTTTTGCACCTAGCTTCTTTAACTTGCTATGTTTTCGAGTTTCACTGATGTGGTAGTTTTGCATTGCTGAATAATATTCTATGGAATGGATATATTACAATCTATATGGATATATTACAATCTATTTTTCATTCAGTTCATGAACATTTTGTTTATTTATACATTTAGGAACTATAAATATTACTACATCTTTTATTGTGTGAACCAAATTTGTCAATTCTTTTGGAAATGAAAGGAAATTTTTGGAAATTCTAGGAGTAGAATTGCTGGTCATATATTAACTCTGTAAAGAACTGCAAATTGATATCCAAATGAGACGCACTATTTTACATTTCCACCAACTGAGTGGGAGATCCAAGTTCTCCACATCATTACCAATACTTGTTATCATGTTTTTTTTTTTAAGATTTATTTATTTCTTTGACAGAGATCACAAGTAGGCAGTGAAGCAGGCAGAGAGAGAACAGGGAGCAGGTTCCCCGCTGAATAGGAAACCTGATGCAGGGCTTGATCCCAGGACCCCGAGATCATGAACAGAACTGAAAGCAGAGGCTTAACCCACTGAGCCACCCATGTGCCCCTGTCATCTGTTTTATTACAGAAATCCCTGTGGGTGTGAAGTGGTCTCTCTTCTGTTCTTGATTAGCATTTCCCTTATAGCCAAAGTTTAAGCATCTCTTCATATGCCAGTTGCCATCCATGTGTCCTCTTTAGAGAAATGTCTATTCCAATTCTTTGATAATTTTAAAATTTGATTTTTTGTCTCACCTTATTAAAAAATTTGTTCTGTGTTATGAATATAACACATTAACAGATATATGATTTGGTAATGTTTTCTTCCATTCTGGTTTACTTGATTTTTCATTTCTTTGATTGTGTCCTTTGAAGACAAAACTTTTTAAAGATGATAACACAAATAAAGAAATTTTATATATTGCCCAGGAGAAGAATGTGTGGAAATTTGTAGTGCCTAGCACAATAACCCCAAATTCCGTATTTGTTACTACTATCAGTAATAATTTTATATTAGGAGGGTATCATCTAAAGAAATACCGCAAAATGTATTATCAAGAAGAAAATGGTAGAACAATGAATTAATAAAATACTTTAAATAGATAAGAAAGAAAAAAATATATATGGCAGGTTGGAGAAATGGAACAGAAAATAGAATAAGAAAATAGGTAAAAGTATAAATATGCCAGCACTTATATTAAATTTAAACAGATTATATAATTCAAAGATAAAGATTGTCATAATGCATTTTAAAAACTATATACTCTTTAAAAGACATGTTCAAACAGAAATGTAGAAGAGTATTTTAAGTGGAAAGGTAGAAAATGAACTAATTTAGAAGTAAACATTTAGAAAGATGTTGTGCCCTATGCGACTATCAGACACAGTACTCCAGAATCGCTAACAAAAATAAAGATACATATTTCATAATGATATATAGACTGTTCTGTCAAAAACCACAAATTAGTAACTGGTGACACCTACTATGAAAATATCAAAATGCAGAAGACATAGACAAAAGAACAAACAAATACACAACTCTACAGTCTTAATACTAAGTTTTCAAACATCTTTCTCAATAACATAGAAAATGAAGACAAAAAGAGAAAGAAAGAAAAAACGAAGACAGGCAAGGATGGATAGATGGAGAAGATAATGGAATGACTAAATTCCTATATGATTTAAAGGATTCAATCTGATATATGACCTATCTGACATACATATATATCATAATATATAAAACAACAGAGAATACATATATTTCAAGAATGGAATAGATATTGGAATTAACCATATGCTGGGCTATACACTCAGAGTAAATTTGGAAAATATAATTCAACAGTATACTGTCCAGCCTTACTAGAATTCACATAGAAATTGTCAAAAAGAAAGATAATGGAAACATCTCTAAATTTTGGAAATTAAGCAATATACTTCTACATAATTCAGTCAGTAAAATAATTACAACCCTAAATAACCTTCTTCTCAGCAATTCCACTTTCACATTATATACAAACACAACTGTATAAACATGAAAATCTAAAGAAATACACAAGATTTTTATGGCAGCATTAGTAATAATGACTAAAAAATTGTTAACACAAATGTCCATTGATTGTTAAATGAAGAAATACTCTATGGTGTTGCCAAACAATGGAATACTATACAGTAATAGAATTAACAAACTACTGTTAGACAAGAGACAAAAGGAAATGAGTACTATATTGTTATTCTGATACATAAATAATAAAACCTAATTTATGATGACCAAAAAGGTCAGGGAAGATGGGATCCTTCTGGGGAGCATGTGATACTCTATATCAATATCTTAGTAGTGGGTGTATTATTACATCCACTTCACAATTATATTCTAGCTAATTTTGAATTTTTGAGCTATTCAGTTAAGACTATGTGCATTTTTCTTATGTTATATATTTAAATGTTATTATGGAAAATATATTTTAAAATTCTAGGTTTCAAAGAGTAGCACACACATGCATGCACACACACACATCCCAAATGTCTAAGAGTGCTTTGATAGTGTGGCCCAGAAAAGCCTGAGATGGAACACAGAGCTGGTCATCTATCAAGATGTAGAAGCAGCTTTGGAGTGTTGCAGGGAAAAGTGTCCAGCAGAGAGACAGAGGGGACAGAAAGTGCAAAGATGCTTATGTAAGGACATGTTTGGCAACTTTAGTGAACTCCTAGCAGGCTTTTATGCCTACAATAGAGTGTATATGGGACAAAGTGACAGGAGAAGAAGTTGCCGGGGTCTGTATCTGTATGACCCTATAGTACAAAATCCATAGCTGGACTTTATTCTAAAGGTAATGAGAAGCTAAATGGAAATTTTGAGCAGGGAAGGGCTGTGATCTGATATCGGTTTCAAAAATCAGACTGGCTACATGATGGAAAATAAAGAGTAGAGGGTAGAAGAGTGGAGACAGAGACCAATGAGGTGGCATTTTACTTACTATGACACAATTCCCTTTGCTGCTTCATGAGGTCATTCTACAAGTGCATTCCCACCATCTCACCTACAGCTGTTACAAGGGCCTATAGCATTTCCTCTGTTAGAAAAGATCAAACTATCACACTGCACTTCCATTTTCACTTCTTAGAATAGTTGGTGATGGGAAAATTCCAATTTAAATGCCAAATCTCCAGTGTGGATCCAAATAAAAAAACATACTGCTTCTGTAACTCTATGACATATATTTTGAAGCATTTGTATGGCCCTTTTCAAAAACCTTTCATGGGAATTATACGATTAGGCAAATGAGCTTCCTTTCAATGTCGGTATCTTTATGTTTCTGTTTAGATACAAAGAGAACGCTATGAGATTATCAAGGATTCACCACGACCAGCCTATAAAGCCCTTGGATCGAGCTGTCTTCTGGATAGAGTTTGTCATGTGCCACAAAGGAGCCAAACACCTGAGGCCGGCCTCCCATAACCTCACCTGGTTCTAGTACCAATCTCTGGATGTGATTGGGTTCCTGCTGGCCTGTGTGGCAGCTGCTATATTTGTCACCACACAGTGTTGTCTGTTCTGTTACCGGAAGTTTGCAAAAAGAGGGAAGAAGGAAAAAAAGGAGTAGTTACATTGGGGGCCTCAAGTTGGTATGCCTCACAAATGGGACTCATCCAGTTTATTCGAGCTGTGATAGAAGGTTTCTTCCTCCTGTGACAAAATGTCCTTTCACCACTTAGCTTCTCAGAATGAAATCCGTTTTCAAGGGATTTACAGCCTATTTAAATGTTAGAAATGTTGGGGCACCTGGGTGGCTCAGTGGGTTAAAGCCTCTGCCTTCAGCTCAGGTCATGATCCCAGGTTCCTGTGATCTAGTCCAGCACCAGGCTCTCTGCTCAGCAGGGAGCCTGCTTCTTCCTCTCTCTCTCTCTGCCTGCCTCTCTGTCTACTTGTGATCTCTGTCTGCAAATAAATAAACAAAAACTTAAAAAAAAAAAAAAAAAGAGTAAGAAATGTCATGCCAAAAGGAAAACTGGGAAATACAAATAAAATAAAAATAAAAATGTATGGGTACTTATTGAAACCTATTATTCTAAATCAAAAGTCATCTCCCTCCAAAAATTATCGATCTTAACTGTGTTTCAAACATTGGGTATTAACACAAGAACATTATGATAAAAGCTATGCACAGTATCTCTATATTATTGTGTAAATATTCAGAATATGTTAACTTAATTTGGGGCCAGAATTTTCTAGTTTTGTCCTTTGCTAGAGAAACGACAGGTAGTTAAATTTGTGTATAATGATTTACTCGTCCATTTTGTTTTGGGAGACCACTAATTCTCCAGAGTAAGATCCAGCCTCAGCTAAGGAGCCTTAGCCTTCTTACCTAAGAACAGGGCAAGTTCTTGGGTTTCAACAAGCTTTTCACTTTCCAACAGAATGTATGTGAATTTAGAATTCTACCAGCTACCCCTTTCCTATTATGAAACTGAGCTGCTCAACTGGTTAAGCTTCTGACTCTCGGTTTCAGCAAAGGTCATAATCTCAGGGTGGTGAGATCAAGAGATCAAGCCCCAGAGTTGGGCTCTGGGCTCAGCAAGTAGTCTGCTGAAAGTTATCTCACTCAGCTTCTCACTCCCCCTGCTCCAGGGCACTCTCTCTCCAAAATAAGTAAAATCTTAAAAAACAAAACTAAAACTGAGCTATTTATGGACAGACTTTGTTTCATTAGCTTATTCTCTTTATCTCACTGTACTTTAAAAAGATTTACCGGGTGGCTTCCACGCTCATTCTAGCCTTTGATAATAGGATGCAAAATCTTACTTGTAGGTTGGATAATAGAGGACACGCTCCCTAAAGGAACTTACTGAACTTTCACTCTCTCCTATTGAGAGGGAAGGGGCTGCCATGCCTACCAGGAAGGGAGTCATCACCTTGTAGGCTGAAGAGGCCCATTAGGAGGAGCACCTGATCCCCTGAAGAAGAGGCTGGTGGCCAGTCTGATGACTGGTTCTTGTGGCCCAGAAGGATGCCCAGGGTGGATGAGAGATGCTGCTCCAAAGCCCAAAGCGAGCGCTGCCTCAGCTGGGTGTGTGCAGCAGTGGCACCTGGAAGTAGCCTTGGTGCTAGTAGTGGGCTGTCATGGATTGGCTGCCCCCAGACCTGTTCCGGCCCTCGGCAACCCAGCCCAGGCCCCCTGGACCCTGTGGACTACGACACAGCGGGAATAAACAGCTTGGCCTGCTAAGTGCTGCGTGGCTGGCAGCCCTCGGCCAACCCAGTCTTTACAACCACAGCTTTGCTGTGTGCCTTAGTTCACCCAAAGGCGTACATGCCCTACATGGTACTTAGCTGGATGCTGCTATTTCTAGTCTGCGACTGGGGCATGTGACTGATTGCACAGATGACGGCACATTTGCTACCTGGTATACATCTCCTCTGTACTAGCCACATAGCCTCTGCTGTGGGCCACTGCCCTGAGCTTAGAGGGTCCAATCACAGCCCACCACTCCTTCAGTAGGCCTTGCCACAGCTTCGTATTACACTGAGCACCCCAGCAAAGACTGCTGACCAGCCATGCAGATAAATGTCTGGGTACCTGGTGCCATTACTGAGATCCTTGCTGTCTGCAAGCTCTGAAAGGGGGCATGGATCATCGCAGGCCTGGGCCTCTCTTGAAATGGCAGCCTGTTCTTCTCTGCTGCCTTCAGAGGACACTGCTGCTGTATTGAGCTGCAAAGCCACAATCCCACATGCGGCTTGCAGGGAGTGGCGCATTGTGAAGCTCTCTATGGCTCCTGAGCCATGGCTAACATATACTTAAGGTCAGCATGTAGTCTAGTAAGACATTATTTGGCTTTTATTTCTACTTCAAGTGATAGAATATATCCTACATAAGTAAGTGTTTAAAATGTAAATTGTTTTACTTATCTGTGAAGTGGTCATTATTGTAAATATTCTTAATTAATGCCAGAGTGAGAACATTTTTACTTAGCAAGCAAGGAAACCACCTTTATATTCTGGCAATTTCTCTTATAAATGGTTGATTTTTTTTTAATTAGCTTCAGGATCCATCTTATGTTGAACACATATAACAATTTATTTTATGTCCATAACCCCAAATACAATACTGAATTGAGGTAGAATAGTGATCATTCTAGTCTCCTTCACAATCTCAGTGAAAACCTTTGACTGTTTCACCAATATTCCCTGGTATTGCCTTACTGGAGATAAATATTCTATCAAATTAAGGAAATGCCCGTCTGCTAAAAAAGAAAAGAAAAAGAGTCTGAGAAAACATTTTATGAAGTACAATGCAGAATGAGGCTTTCAAATACAAATTATTTTAAAAGATTTTATTTATTTATTTGATAGAGAGATCAGAAGTAGGCAGAGTAGCAGGCAGAGAGAGAAGAGGCAGCAGTATCCCCACTGAGCAGAGAGCCCAGTGTGGGGCTCGATCCTAGGAACCCAAGATCACGACCACAGCCGAAGGCAGAGCTCAATGCACTGAGCCACCCAGGCACCCTCAAATAAAATGTAAACATACTGCTTAACCATGCATTTCTACCTCTAGGAATTAGTCATGTAGAAATACACATGCACATGTTAATGCACATCATATTCCCAGAAGTACCTAAATATCTATCAAACATACCTCCAATGAAAGACATAATGTATACAATAATTACACAGAAGATTTTGTTACAGGCAATATTGTTGCATGTTCCCCACATGACTTTGCTAAATGAACAAGTTCCAGAAAAAACACAAGCATGATACTCTCTTATGGAAATAAAATAAAATACACATAAATTTGTACAAACACAAAAGAAAAATTCTGAAAGAACACCCAGAACATCAAATGATGGTAATTTAGACATTTATACATGTCTTCATCTTTTGATATTTCACAACATGGTTTTCATGTATTAATTATACTGAATAAAAAATATGCTAATGAAATAAACATATTATTTCAATATAACAAGTTCCAAGATTTTGCTATTGTGCTATTAGGTCAATAATGTCATTCAGAATACTGGAATTGACCAAAATCTGATATACCATCTATTGTTAAAAATTTGGGCCCCTTTTTCATGTTTAAGAAATCTTTCATCTAAAATATCTAGTAATAAATATGTTAGAATGTTTATTAAAATTTTCAATACCTGTGAAGACCTAAATGCACAATTCTTAATGATTTTAATGTGTATTTAATGTGACTATTTCATGAATTTTACAATAGCTTAGTGACCTCTGGGGCTGGCTTCCAAAAGATTATAAAGTGATGGACATTGGGGAGGGTATGTGCTATGATGAGTGCTGTAAATTATGTTAGACTAATGAATCACAGACATGTACCCTTGAAAAAATAACATTATATGTTAATTAAAGAGATTATTTTATAGTATTTTAAAATGTGACTACAAATAGCAGCAACTTGAGTATTCCCTAATTATCACTAGATGTGTGAATGAAGATCCTTTGGATGATTATATCTCAGCCATTATATAACTATAACCCACTGAGAAACCCAAGAATCAATGCAAAGAACCTACTGCCTGAGCTCAGCTGACACCCAGAACTATGAGAGATAATAATAAAAAGATTATTGATGTTGTAGGCCCCTACATATGGGAGCAGGTTCTTCTGAAGAGATAAAACTCAGGAATGACATTTCTATATTTTAAAAAATTTATACATATGTGACAATATCACAACTAAGAAATATCTTAAAAAAATGGGAGCTACAAATGTTACATTTTGAAAATAACTGTAGCTTAGAATGCACACAGCATACACCAGAAACACTCCCTGAAGCACCAGGCCCTGGAGAGTAGAGTATAGACCTCTTCTTAATATAACCATTACTCTCAGGAGCAGGAAGCAAAACAGGCTTTCCTAACATAGAGAAGACAGAGACCTATATAAAATGTGAAGAGAGAGAAATTCACCCTAAAAGTAAGAACACTAAGACATCACACCCAAATATCTAATCAACACAGATATAAGTAATATGCCTGAACTGGAATTTAAAATAAGCATCATAAAGATAGTAGCTGGGATCAGGAAAAGCATACAAAATACCAGTGAGTCCCTTACCACATAGATAAGAGCTAGTCAGACTAAAGGCGGGGGGAAGAAAAAGAAAAAGAAAAAGGCTCTAAACAGGATGCAAAACCACCCGGATGTAATGACCACAAGGATGGAAGTGTCAGAAGAATGACTAAGTGATACCGAAGATAAAATTATGGAAAATAATGAACCTGAAAAGAATAGGGAAAGAAAAATATTGGACATGAATGTAGACTTTGGGAACTCACTGACTGCAGAAAGTGTATTAATATTCATATCATAGGAATCCCAAAGGAAAAAAAAAAGGGAATAGGGGGCAGAAGATTATTTGGAGTAAAGTATAGCTGAAAACTTCCTTAATCTGAGGGAGGAAGCAAACATCCAAATCCAGGACGCAGCGAGAACATCCAACAAAATCAACAAATTCAGGTCAGCACCAAGACTTATTGTAATACCATTTGCAAAATATAAAGATAGGGAAAGAATTCTGAAAGCAGCAAGGGTAAGGAAATCCCTAATCTACAAGCGAAGACAAATCGAATTAGCAGCAGATCTCCACAGAAACTTGTCAGACCAAAAGCAGTGGCATGCTATATTCAACAAACTGAATGGGAACAATATGCAGCCAAGTATACTTTGTCCAGCAAGACTGTCATTCAGAATAAGAGAGGTAAAGAGTTTCCAGGACAAACAAAAACTAAAGGAGTTTGTGACCACTACACTAGCCCTGCAGGAAATAATAAAGGGGACTCTTTGAGTGGGAGAGAAAGACCAAAAGTGACAAGACTAGAATGGAACAGAGATAATTGCAGGAAACAATGAAAAAAACAAGTAATGAAATAACACTGAATACATATCTATCAATAATTACTCTGAAGGTGATGGGCTAATATTGTAAAACAAGACCCATCTGTAATCTGCCTACAAGAAACTCATTTTAGACCTAAATCCATCTGCAGATTGAAAGTGAGGGAATGGAGGAATATTAAACATGCAAATGAATTTAAAAAAAAAACAGAAACAAAAACAAAAAACAGAGAAGTAATACATATATGAGACAAATGAGATTTTTAAGATTTTTATTTATTTATTTGACAGATGGAGATTACAGATAGGCAGAGAAGCAGACAGAGAAAGAAGAGGAAGCAGGTTCCCTGTTGAGCAGAGAGCCCAATGAGGGGCCTGATTCCAGGGTCCTGGGATCATGACCTGAGCCGAACGCAGATGCTTTAACCCAGTGAGCCACCCAGGCGCCCTGACAAATAAGATTTTAAACCAAAGATTGTAACAAAGAATGAAGGAAGGCATTATATCATAATAAAGGGGACTATCTAACAAGAGGATCTAACAATTGTAAATATTTATGCCCCCAACTTGGAACACCAAAATACATAAAACAACTAATAACATACATAAAGGAACTCATTGATAATAAAGCAATAACAGTAGGGGACCTTAACATCCCACTCACAATAATAGAAAAATCACCTTAGCAAAAGCTCAACAAGGAAACAATAGCTTTGAATGACACACTGGACCAGATGGACTTAACAGATACATTCAAAACATTTCATCCTAAAGCACCAGAATACATATTCTTTTCAAGTGCACATGGGACATTCTCCAGAAAAGATCCCATACTAGGTCACAAATCAGGCCTCAAGAACTACAAAAAGATTGAGATCTTTTCTGACCACAATACTAGGAAACATGAAGTCAACCACAAGAAAAAATGTGGAAAGACCACAAATACATGGAAGTTATAGAGCATGCTACTAAGGAAAGGATGGGTCAAAGAGGAAATTAAAGAAGACATTTTAGATAGAAAGAAATGAAAATGAATATATAACAGTTGAATGCTTTGGGGATGCTGTAAAAGCAGTCATTAGAGGGAAGTATACTGCAATACAGGTCTACCACAAGAAGCAAGAAAAGTCTCAAATACACAACTTAACCTTACACCTAATGGAGCTAGAAAAAGAAGAGCATGTAAATCCTAGCGCCAGCAGAATAAGGGAAATAATAAAGATTAGAACAGAGATAAATAATATAGAAATAAACCAGATCAATGAAAATAAGAGCTGATTCTTTGAAAGAATTAATAAAATTAATACACCTCTAGCCAAATTTATCAAAAAAGGAGAGAAAGGACCCAAATAAATAAATAAAATCACAAATGAAAGGGGAAGAATATAACCAACACCACAGAAATACAAACAATAATAAGAGAATATCATGAAAAATTATATGCCAACTAGTTGGGCAATCTGGAAAAAATAGATATATTCCTAGAAACATACAAACTACCAAAACTGAAAAAGGAGGAAGTAGGATATTTGAACAGACCCATAACCAGGAAAGAAATTGAATCATAATCAAAACTCTCCCAACAAACAAAGGTCAGTGCCAGGTGACTCCCCAGGGGAATTCTATCAGACATTTAAAGAAGAGATAATACCTGTTCTTTTCAAATTGTTCCAAAATAGAAATGTAAGGAAAACTTCCAAACTCATTTTACAAGGCAAGCATTACCTTGATTCCAAAACCAGACAAAGGAGAAATACAGGGCAATACCTCTGATGAATATGGATGTAAAACTTCTCAACAAGATTCTAGCAAATCAAATCCAATAGCACATTAACAGATTTAGTTGCTATGATCAAATGGGATTTATTCCTTGGGCTGCAGGGGTGGCACGATATTTTGAAATCAATCAATATGATACACAACACATGATCCTCTCAATAGATAAAAAAGCATTTGACAGAATACAGCAACCATTGTTCAAACTTCAAAAAAGTAGATACAGATTGAACATAACTCAACATCATAAACCTCATAGACAAAAGACCCACAACTAATATCTTCAATGGGAAAAAACTGAGAGCTTTTTCCCTAGGGTCAGGAGCATGACACAAATATCCACCCTCACCGCTTGCAGTTCAACATAGTTCTAGAAGCCCTAGCCTCATCAATCAGTAAACAAAAAGACATAAAAGGCATCCAAATTGGCAAAGATAAATTAAAACTTTCACTCTTTGCAGATCAGCTGATACTCTATGGAGAAAACACAAAAGACTCTACCAAAAATTTGCTGGAACTGATACATGAGCTCAGCAAAGTTGCAGGATATAAAATCAATGTACAGAAATCTGTTGCACTTCTATTTACCAATAATGAAGCATTTGGAAGAAAAATCAAGGAATCTATTCCCTTTATAAATGCACCAAGAACTATAACATACCTAAGAATAAATCTAATCAAATGAGTGAAAGATGTGTACTCCAGAAACCATAGAACACTCATGAAAGAAATTTAAGAATTGAAGGATGTGTGAAGAACTTACACAACTGAACACCAAAAACAACAACAACAAAAAGTAATCCAGTAAAAAGTGGGCAGAAGACAT
Source organism: Mustela lutreola (assembly GCF_030435805.1). Classification (NCBI taxonomy): domain Eukaryota; kingdom Metazoa; phylum Chordata; class Mammalia; order Carnivora; family Mustelidae; genus Mustela; species Mustela lutreola. The sequence continues at coordinate 12,101,357 of NC_081290.1, forward strand.
AAATAGACATTTTTCCAAAGAAGACATATAGAAGGATAATAGGCTCATGAAAAGATGCTCAACATCACTCACCATCAATAAATATGAATCAAAACTATAATGAGATATTACCTCACAACTGTTAGAATGGCTACAATCACCATCATGGGAAAAAACAGGTGCCGGCAAGGATGTGAAGAAAGGGGAGTCCTCTTGCACTGTTGATGGAAATGCAAACGGGGGCAGCCTCTCTGGAAACAGTATGGAGATTCCTCAGAAAGTTAAAAATAGACCTACCCTATGATCCAGGGATTACTCTACTAGATATTGACCCAAAGAACACAAAAATACTGATTTGAAGGGTCACACACACCATTATGTATATAGCAGCATTATCAACAATAACCAAATAATGGAAAGAGTTTAAATGTTCATTGATTGATGAATGGATAAAGAAGAGCTGGTTCGCAAGATGGCGGAGAAGTAGCAGGCTGAGACTACTTCAGCTGGCCGGAGATCAGCTAGATAGCTTATCTAAAGATTGCAAACACCTGAAAATCCATCGGCAGATCGAAGAGAAGAAGAACAGCAATTCTGGAAACAGAAAAACAACCACTTTCTGAAAGGTAGGACCGGCGGAGAAGTGAATCCAAAGCGACGGGGAAGATAGACCCCGGGGGGAGGGGCCGGCTCCCGGCAAGCGGTGGAGCAACGGCGCACAAAATCAGGACTTTTAAAAGTCTGTTCCGCTGAGGGACATCGCTCCAGAGGCTAAACCGGGGCGAAGCCCACGCGGGGTCAGCGTGGCCTCAGGTCCCACAGGGTCACAGAAGGATCGGGGGTGTCTGAGTGTCGCAGAGCTTGCGGGTATGGGAATGGGAAAGCCGGCTACAGAGACAGAGCCGACAGTGAGCTCGCAGCTCAGGGTGACCTTGAACCGGTCGCAGGCTCGGTGAGCTTGGATCGCGGCCAGAGGTCAGGCAGACGGGAGTAACTGGCGCTATTCTCTGAGGGCGCACTGAGGAGTGGGGCCCCAGGCTCTCGGCTCCTCCGGGCCGGAGACCGCCATTTGTATTCCCGTCCTCCGGAACTCTACGGAAAGCGCTCAGGGAACAAAAGCTCCTGAAAGCAAACCCGAGCGGATTACTCGCGCCGGCCCCTGGTAAGGGCGGTGCAATTCCGCCTGGGGCAAAGACACTTGAGAATCACTACACCAGGCCCCTCCCCCAGAAGATCAACAAGAAATCCAGCCGAGACCAAGTTCACCTACCAAGGAGTGCGGTTTCAATACCAAGGAGAACAGCAGAATTCCAGAGGAGGAGAAAGCAAAGCACGGAACTCATGGCTTTTTCCCTGTGATTTTTTTTTGGTCTTGCAGTTAATTTAATTTTTTTCTTTTTCATTTTTTGTTTTTTTTCTCGCCTTCTGGTTAAATTTTTTTTTAACTTTTACCTTTTTCTTTTTTAACGTTTTTTAACTAGTTTATCTAATATATATATTTTTTGTTTTTTATATTTTTCTTATTTGTTTTCCTTTTTTTAATTCTTTTCATTTCTTTTTTTTTTCTCTCTTCCTTTTTGAACCTCTTTTTATCCCCTTTCTTCCCCCTCACGATTTGGGATCTCTTCTAATTTGGTTAAAGAATATTTTCCTGGGGTTGTTGCCACCCTTTTAGTATTTTACTTGCTCCTTCATATACTGTTATCTGTACAAATGACAAGATGGAAAAATTCAACGCAAAAAAAAGAAAAAAGGCAGTACCAAAGGCTAGGGACCTAATCAATACAGACATTGGTAATATGTCAGATCTAGAGTTCAGAATGACAATTCTCAAGGTTCTAGCCGGGCTCGAAAAAGGCATGGAAGATATTAGAGAAACCCTCTCGAAGATATAAAAGCCCTTTCTGGAGAAATAAAAGAACTAAAATCTAACCAAGTTGAAATCAAAAAAGCTATTAATGAGGTGCAATCAAAAATGGAGCTCTCACTGCTAGGATAAATGAGGCAGAAGAAAGAATTAGTGATATAGAAGATCAAATGACAGAGAATAAAGAAGCTGAGCAAAAGAGGGACAAACAGCTACTGGACCACGAGGGGAGAATTCGAGAGATAAGTGACACCATAAGATGAAACAACATTAGAATAATTGGGATTCCAGAAGAAGAAGAAAGAGAGAGGGGAGCAGAAGGTATACTGGAGAGAATTATTGGGGAGAATTTCCCCAATATGGCAAAGGGAACGAGCATCAAAATTCAGGAGGTTCAGAGAACGCCCCTCAAAATCAATAAGAATAGGCCCACACCCCATCACCTAAGAGTAAAATTTACAAGTCTCAATGACAAAGAGAAAATCCTGAAAGCAGCCTGGGAAAAGAAGTCTGTAACATACAATGGTAAAAATATTAGATTGGCAGCTGACTTATCCACAGAGACCTGGCAGGCCAGAAAGAGCTGGCATGATATTTTCAGAGCACTAAACGAGAAAAACATGCAGCCAAGAATCCTATATCCAGCTAGGCTATCATTGAAAATAGAAGGAGAGATTAAAAGCTTCGAGGACAAACAAAAACTGAAAGAACTTGCAAACACCAAACCAGCTCTGCAGGAAATCTTGAAAGGGGTCCCCTAAGCAAAGAGAGAGCCTACAAGTGGTAGATCAGAAAGGAACAGAGACCATATACAGTAACAGTCACCTTACAGGCAATACAATGGCACTAAATTCATATCTCTCAATGGTTACCCTGAATGTTAATGGGCTAAATGCCCCTGTCTAAAGACACAGGGTATCAGAATGGATAAAAAAACAAAACCCATCTATATGTTGCCTCCAAGAAACTCATTTTAAGCCCAAAGACACCTCCAGATTTAAAGTAAGGGGTTGGAAAAGAATTTACCATGCTAATGGACATCAGAAGAAAGCAGGAGTGGCAATCTTTATATCAGATCAATTAGATTTTAAGCCAAAGACTATGAGGAAGGACACTATATCATACTCAAAGGGTCTGTCCAACAAGAAGATTTAACAATTTTAAATATCTATGCCCCCAATGTGGGAGCAGCCAACTATATAAACCAATTAATAACAAAATCAAAGAAACATATAAACATTGATACAATAATAATAGGGGACTTTAACACTCCCCTCACTGAAATGGACAGATCATCCAAGCAAAAGATCAGCAAGGAAATACAGGCCTTAAATGACACACTGGACCAGATGGACATCACAGATATATTCAGAACACTTTATCCCAAAGTAACAGAATACACATTCTTCTCTAGTGCACATGGAACATTCTCCAGAATAGATCACATCCTCGGTCCTAAATCAGGACTCAACAGGTATCAAAAGATTGGGATCATTCCCTGCATATTTTCAGACCACAATGCTCTAAAGCTAGAACTCAACCACAAAAGGAAGTTTGAAAAGAACCAAAATACATGGAGACTAAACAGTATCCTTCTAAAGAATGAATGGGTCAACCGGGAAATTAAAGAAGAATTGAAAAAAATCATGGAAACAAATGATAATGAAAATACAACGGTTCAAAATCTGTGGGACACAACAAAGGCAGTCCTGAGAGGAAAATATATAGCGGTACAAGCCTTTCTCAAGAAACAAGAAAGGTCTCAAGTACACAACCTAACCCTACACCTAAAGGAGCTGGAGAAAGAACAAGAAAGAAACCCTAAGCCCAGCAGGAGAAGAGAAATCATAAAGATCAGAGCAGAAATCAATGAAATAGAAACCAAAAAAATCAATAGAACAAATCAACGAAACTAGGAGCTGGTTCTTTGAAAGAATTAATAAAATTGATAAACCCCTGGCCCGACTTGTCAAAAAGAAAAGAGAAAGGACCCAAATAAATAAAATCATGAATGAAAGAGGAGAGATCACAACTAACACCAAAGAAATACAAACTATTATAAGAACATACTATGAGCAACTCTATGCCAATAAACTTGACAATCTGGAAGAAATGGATGCATTCCTAGAAACATATAAACTACCACAACTGAACCAGGAAGAAATAGAAAGCCTGAACAGACCCATAACCAGTAAGGAGATTGAAACAGTCATTGAAAATCTCCAAACAAACAAAAGCCCAGGGCCAGACGGCTTCCCGAGGGAATTCTACCAAGCATTTAAAGAAGAACTAATTCCTATTCTCCTGAACCTGTTCCAAAAAATAGAAATGGAAGGAAAACTTCCAAACTATTTTATGAGGCCAGCATCACCTTGATCCCAAAACCAGACAAGGATCCCATCAAAAAAGAGAGCTATAGACCAATATCCTTGATGAACACAGATGCGAAAATACTCAACAAAATACTAGCCAATAGGATTCAACAGTACATTAAAAAGATTATTCACCACGACCAAGTGGGATTTATTCCAGGGCTGCAAGGTTGGTTCAACATCCGCAAATCAGTCAATGTGATACAACACATCAATAAAAGAAAGAACAAGAACCATATGATACTCTCAATAGATGCTGAAAAAGCATTTGACAAAGTACAGCATCCCTTCCTGATCAAAACTCTTCAAAGTGTAGGGATAGAGGGCACATACCTCAATATCATCAAAGCCACCTATGAAAAACACACCGCAAATATCATTCTCAATGGAGAAAAACTGATACTGAAGAATAAATATTGTGAAAATGTCTATGCTACCTAAAGCAATCTACACATTTAATGCAATTCCTATCAAAGTACCATCCATCTTTTTCAAAGAAATGGAACAAATAATGCTAAAATTTATATGGAACCAGAAAAGACCTCGAATAGCCAAAGGGATATTGAAAAAGAAAGCCAACGTTGGTGGCATCACAATTCTGGACTTCAAGCTCTATTACAAAGCTGTCATCTGGCATGGTACTGGCACAAAAACAGACACATAGATCAATGGAACAGAATAGAGAGCCCAGAAATAGACCCTCAAATCTATGGTCAACTCATCTTCGACAAAGCAGGAAAGAATGTCCAATGGAAAAATGAGAGCCTCTTCAATAAATGGTGCTGGGAAAATTGGACAGCCACATGCAGAAAAATGAAATTGGACCATTTCCTTACACCACACACAAAAATAGACTCAAAATGGATGAAGGACCTCAATGTGCGAAAGGAATCCATCAAAATCCTTGAGGAGAACACAGGCAGCAACCTCTTTGACCTCAGCCGCAGCAACATCTTCCTAGGAACAATGCCAAAGGCAAGGGAAGCAAGGGCAAAAATGAACTATTGGGATTTCATCAAGATCAAAAGCTTTTGCACAGCAAAGGAAATAGTTAACAAAATCAAGACAACTGACAGAATGGGAGAAGGTATTTGCAAACGACATATCAGATAAAGGACTAGTGTCCAGAATCTATAAAGAACTTAGCAAACTCAACACCCAAAGAACAAATAATCCAATCAAGAAATGGGCAGAGGACATGAACAGACATTTCTGCAAAGAAGACATCCAGATGGCCAACAGACACATGAAAAATTGCTCCATATCACTCGGCATCAAGGAAATAGAAATCAAAACCACAATGAGATATCACCTCACACCAGTCAGAATGGCTAAAATCAACAAGTCAGGAAATGACAGATGCTGGTGAGGATGCGGAGAAAGGGGAACCCTCCTACACTGTTGGTGGGAATGCAAGCTGGTGCAGCCACTCTGGAAAACAGCATGGAGGTTCCTCAAAATGTTGAAAATAGAACTGCCCTATGACCCAGCAATTGCACTATTGGGTATTTACACTAAAGATACAAATGTGGTGATCCAAAGGGGCACGTGCACCCGAATGTTTATAGCAGCAATGTCCACAATAGCCAAACTATGGAAAGAACCCAGATGTTCATCAACAGACGAATGGATCAAGAAGAAGGGATATATATACACAATGGAATACTATGTAGCCATCAAAAGAAATGAAATCTTGCCATTTGCGACAACATGGATGGAACTAGAGCGTATCATTCTTATCAAAATAAGTCAAGCAGAGAAAGACAACTATCATATGATCTCCCTGATATGAGGAAGTCGTGATGCAACATTGGGGCTTAAGTGGGTAGGAGAAGAATAAATGAAACAAGATGGGATTAGGAGGGAGACAAACCATAAGTGACTTTTAATCTCACAAAACAAACTGAATGTTGCTGGGGGGGAGGGGGGTTGGGAGAAGGGGGTGAGATTATGGACATTGGGGAGGGTATGTGCTTTGGTGAGTGCTGTGAAGTGTGTAAACCTGGTGATTCACAGACCTGTACCCCTGGGGATAAAAATATATGTTTATAAAAAATAAAAAATTAAAAAAAAAGAATAAAGGAAAAAAAAAGAAGAGCTGGTTCATGTATACAATGGAATATTATTCAGTCAAAAAAAGGATGGAATCTTGCCATTTGCAATGACATGGATGGAGCTAGAGAGTAGTATGCTAAGCGAAATAAGTCAGAGAAAGACAAATACCATATGATTTCACTCATATGAGGAATTTAAGAAACAAAAGAGATTAACATGGGGAAAGGAAAGAGAGAGAGAGAGTGAGACAGGCAAATCAGACAACAGAATCTTAACTACAGAAGACAAACTGATGGTTACAAGGGGAGGTGGGTAGGGAATTGGTTAAGTGGGTGATGGGCATTAAGGAGGGCTCTTGATGTGATGAGCACCAGGTGTTGTATGGAAGTGGTGAATCCTAAATTCTACACCTGAAACTAACATTATACTCTGTGTTCACTAAGTGGAATTTAAGTTAAAACTTGGAAGAAAAGATCAACAAGGACCTATAGCATTTGAAATATGACCCACTCTTTCATCACACACTCAACTCATTGCAACAGAAACGCCAATGCTAGTAGATGCAGATAAAATGAACTATTAAATAGACTCAAGATGAAAATGAAAATCTGAATAGGCCTATAACAAAAATAGATTGAATCTGCAATCAAAAAACTACCTAGAAAGAAAAGTTCATGCCCAAATGACTTCACTGATAATTCTAAGAGTTTAAGGATTAATATCAGTTCTTCAAAAAGATCTTCCAAATAATAGAAAAGGAGTAAACATTTGCCAACGTATTCAATAAGGCCCTGATATTACCAATACATAGGGACAGCACTAGAAAACTACAGACCAATATTTCTTATGAATATAGATTCAACAGTCCTCAAAAAATGCTAGTTAGCCAGTTCCAAGGATATGCAGAAGGAATTATACACCAGGAAAAATTGAGATATGTCCCAGGAATGCAAGAGTTGCCTTAACAACTGAAAAACCAATTATTACTATACCCTATACCAATAGAATGAAAAACAAAATCTGCATGGTTATCTCAATAAATGCAAAAAATTATTACAAAATTCAATACCCTCATGATAGAAATACTCAGTAAACCAGTAATAGAAGGGAACTTCCTCAAATGGATAAAAGGCACCTACAAAAAACCCACAGCTGACATCATACTTTCTACTTAAGACTAAATGCTTTCTTCCTATGATAAGGAACAAGATTATAGACATCCATTCTCACCCTTTCAGCATCATACTGAAGGTTCAGATCAAAGCAACTAACTAGGCAAGAACATAAAATAAAGAAATTCACATTGGGTAGGAAGACATAGCACTATTTAAATGAGTAGATGCCGTGTTGTTATATAGGGAAAAACTCTGGAAAATATATAATACACAACTGCAATAAACAATCTAAATGAAATTAAGGGTCCCCCTACAACACCATCAAAAGAACAAAATATTTCATAAATTGAACAAGAAAGTACAAAATTTATACTATGAAAACTACAAAACATTGCAGTAAGATACATTAAAATTTCTAAATAAAAGAAAGGCCTCTCATATCCATGAATTTAAACAGCACTTTTGTAATAGCAATTCTTCAATTGATATAAAGCTCAACAAAATCTGTATCAAACCCCAGCTGACTCTTTTACTTGAATTGACAAGCCAGTCTTAAAATTCGTATGGGTATACTAAAGGATCTTAAAAAAAAAAAAAAAAAAAAAAAGTCCAACAATCTTTAAATTGGAAGAATTACACTGGTTTTAAAAATAATTACACTGGACTGGGTATTGTATGTAAGTGATGAATCATTAAATCCTGCATATGAAACTATTATACTGTATGTTAACTAACAGGAATTTAAAAAACTTGGAAGAAAAAGATACTAAATTACAGTAATCAAGAGAGGGTGACATTGGCATACAGATAAGCATATGGATCAATAGAATAGATTTTACAACCAGAAGTAGTCTTACACAGTGATGGCTGGTCCATTTTTTTCTTAAGATTTTATTTATTTATTTGGCAGAGAGAGATATCACAAGTAGGCAGAGAGGCAGGCAGAGGGAAGGGCAGGGAAGCAGGCTCCCTGCTGAGCAGGGAGCCCAATGTGGGGCTCGATCCCAAAACCCTGAGATCATGACCTGAGCTGAAGCCAGAGGCTTTAACCCACTGAGCCATGCAGCCCCTGAACACTCTTTTAAAGAAATTCTTCTGGAAAAACTGATTATCCTATGTAAAAGAATGAAGCTGGACACCCTACATCAAACCATATGCAACAATTACTTAAAATGAATCAAATACCTACATGTAAGTCTAGAACTATACAATTCTTAAGGAAAAAGAAAACCTAAGGGTTTAAATGTGATCTTGGATTTGGCAATGCTTGCTTAGCAAAAAGCACAAGCAACCAAATCAAAAATAGAGATATTGGATGTTATCAAAATAGAAAACTTCTATTCTATAAAGGACATCACAAAAAAAGTAAAAGGACAATCCACAGAATTGAGTATGTATTTGCAAATTATTTCTCATTAGGGATTTATATCAGGCTATATGAAAACCTACAATTCAATAATAAGACAATTGAGTTTTTAAAATTAACAAAAGATACCAATAATAAGTCAGAAGATTAAGTCAGTAATCAAAAAGCTCTTAACACAGAAACTCCAGAGCTAGACAGATGAATTGTGCCAAACATTTAAAAAGTGACTACCGAGCTCAAACTCTTGCAAAATGTCGAAGAGGACACATTTTTCACTCTTTCTATGAAGCCAACAAAACCTTAATACCAAAACCAGATAAAAGAATACACTGACATTCCTGATGAATATAGATGCAAAAATTCTCAACAAAATATCAGCAATCTGAATTCAAGAACACATTAACAGAATTATACACCATGACCACTGGGAATTATCTCTGGATGTAAGGATAGTTCAACATATACAAATCAATAAATGCAATTCATCACATCACAAAGAAAAGATAAAAATCATACAAAGGATGATCTTAATAGATGCTGAAAAAGCATTTGACAAAAATACATCTTTTATGATAAAAAAAAAAAAACCTTTAGCAGATTGAGTATAGAAGGAATGTACCTCAACATAAGAAAAGCTGTTTGTGATAAATCCACTGCTAACATTATAATCAATGGAGAGAAACTGAAAGCGTTTTCTCTGTGATCAAATATAAGACAAGGTCGCCAATTCTCACTACTCCTATTCAACAGAGTACTGCAAGTACTCACTAGAGCAATTAAGCCAGCCAAAGAAATAAAAGGCATCGAAATCGAGAATGAAGAAGCAACATTATCACTATTTGCTGGTAATAATGATCTTAAAAATAGAAAAAACAAAAAAGTTATAAAAACACTTTTGGAATTAAGCAATGATTTCAGTAAAGTGGCAGGTTATAAAATCAACTGTTTAAAAAAAGAAGAGCAAATTGGTCATTCTCAAGGGAGGGGAGTTGGAGGCCTCTGGGAAAAGTAACTCAACACCCGGACAAGCATGACTACAATAAGGTATGAGTTCATCCCCACAGGCATGACTATAAACAAAGAGATAAATAATAAGTGGTGGCAAGATACAGAAAATTGAAACCATTGAAGGTTACAGGTGGGAATTGTTTCACATTGTTCCAGTCATCAAACGTAGAGTTACCATATGACCCAACAATTCTACTTTTAGATATAAATGGAAGAGAAAGAAACACAGGCCCCACAAACCATTTACATCTACCTTTTGCATCTTGCCATAAAAACAGTTTATATAATGTATTTACTTTGAGATGTAGGAGTTATATTTTAACTTCCTGATTGATTTCTCCTTGTATATAAATACAAGTAATGACAACAGAGAAGTGGGATTTGAAAAGAAGCAGAATGTCTACGGAAAGTATTTCAGTTTTGTGCTGCTATAGCTAAGTTGCTACTTCAGCTCTAGGAGTTGTGGAAAGGTGAGTCTCTGACCCACAGAATATAGACTTTGGATCCTAACAAAGAAAATCCTGGTTGAACTTGTCCAGAGAGGTCACAAAGTGACTGTTCTGACACCTTCAGCTTCTGTTCTTATTGATCCCAACAACAATCTCCTCTTAAATTTGATATATGCCCTTCATCTTTAGGTAAAAATGATACTGAGGTTTCTATGATGCAACTGGCCAATAAATGGATAAATGGTCTACCAAAACATACATGTTGGACATGTTTTTCCACTAATGGAGGAAGCCGTTTGGAAATGTTCTCACTGTCTTGAGAAACTCTGTAAAGATGCAGAGTTTAGGGCATCCAGGTGACTGAGTTGCTTGAGCAATTGCCTTGAGCTCAGGTCATGATCCTGGAGTCCTGGGATCGAGTCCCGCATTAGGAGTCCTGGGATCGAGTCCCGCATTAGGAGTCCCTGCTCAGCAGGGGGTCTTCTTCTCCCTCTGCCCTTTCCCTCTCATGCTCACTCATTCTCATTATCATTCTCTCTCTCTCAAAAAAATAAGAAAAATCTTTAAAAAAAAGATGCAGAGTTTAAACAAGAGAGTTATGATAAAACTACAAGAATCAAGGTTTGATGTCATTCTTGCAGATGCCATTGGACCCTGTGGTGTGCTGCTGGCTAAGCTACTTAAAATAACTTTAGTGCACAGTCTTTGCTTCTCTCCTGGCTATGCATTTGAAAAGTATAGAGGAGGATTTCCTTTCACACCATCTTATGTACCTGGTACCAAGTCAGAATTAAGTGAGCAAATGACATTCATGGAGAGAGTAGAAAGTATGATATATGTGCTTTATTTTGAATTTTGGTTCCAAACATTTAATGAGAAGAGTTGGGATCAGTCTTACAGTGAAGTACTAGGTAAGTCATGTTTATAACTGGTAGTATGAAGTCTTAATTCTAAGTGGTTCAGAAGGCAACCTTGTATAAAGTTAAAGGAAATTGTCTTTTGTAAGTGAAATGATGAAAACATAAAATGATCTGTCAGTCTCACAAGGTATAATGGAATGTTTAAATTATAAGGTCAGTTAAGACCCTGTCGTCCATTACTAATACAGAACACTCCAAGTATAAACCACAAATTGAAGCACTGAGGAGTTCTTTAAGCAATCACGTATTTGTTCTTGTTCATTTGTTTGTAACAGGCTTTATATTAAGGAGGAGTTTTACATCCACAGCAATATTAAGTAGAGATTCACCTTAAACGCCCTGTCCCCTCACAATCATCACTCCCTGTATTATCAACACCTCCCAGGAGAGGAGGACATGTGTTACAACTGATTCAATTATATGGACAGATCATTATCCTCCAAATTCCAGAGTAGTATCAGTACCCTAAAAATTCTTTATGCTCTTTCAAGTCATTCTACATATAAATTTCACCATATTTTTTTATAGAAGGCATTAGAAATTTCATGAACTATCTTTATCAAAGCAGACATTTAGACTTAAGATTTACATATTTCTAGCACAACTATCTATGGAGCATTGGAGGAAATTGTTTTCTCCTTGTTTAGTTTCCTTTAAAAATTAAACTGTCTTGCCATATTTTTTGAAGGCTCCTTCAGAACTGAAAGGTATAGAGGCTCTATCCCAGACTCAGGAACCTATAATTTGAAGTTACTAATGGTTGCATGTTCCTTAACTAAATACTTACAAACCTTGTTGAAGTATGGACACACACATTATTAGTCTGAATTTTTTCAAAATTACACCCTCCATCAAAGAGAAAATGAGCCAAAATGAAGGGTGAACATATCTATTTCCATACTTTATAATAATTTCCAGCAACTTTTGCAAATATTCTTATTTAATGCACAAATATTATTAAGCTCTTAACATGAACCTGATAGATTAAAAGCTATACTCTCAAGAACTTCACAATGTTTTTGGAAAATCTGGGATCAAATGGCTTGCTAAATTGTAAGAAACTAGACTACAGCACTCTAGGAAAAAGTGTTTCCATGAGTGTGGTAGGATTAATTGAGAAGATGAATTCAGTTTTTGCATTTGCATTCATTACTTTTGCAGCTGCACAGAGTAAACAAATGCATGTTAAATATTGTAGTGGCTTAAGTTTAAAAATTATTAATGATTATGAATGAGTGCATGTGACATTAGAGATGAAAGTCTATTGCACTTTTTCTTTTGTATGTATATTTATGAACAATATGTATATTTACATATTTTAATTTTTAAACCACAGGCACTTTCTTTTTTCCTTTTTTAGGTTTCATTTCATTTCATTCTTTTTTCATTAACATATAATATATTGTTAGCCACATGAGGTACAGGTCTGTGAATCATCAGGCGTACACAAATCACAGCACACCCCAAAGCACATACCCTCCCCAATGTCCATAAGCCAACTTACCATGCCCTACACCTTGCCTCCAAGCAACCCTTAGTTTCTTTGGTGAGATTAAGTGTCTCTGATGTTTTATCTCCCTCCTGATCCCATCTTGTTTCATTTTTTTCCTTCTGTAACTCCCCAAATCTCCACATTGATTCTCAAATTCTTCATATCAGGGCGATCATATGATAATTGTCTTCCTCTCCGATTGACTTACTTCATTCAGCATAATACCCTCTAGTTCCATCCATGTCCTTGCAAATGACAAGATTTCATTTCTTTTCATGGCTGCATTGTATTCCATTTTATATATGTACCACTTCTTCTTTATCCACTCAGGTGTTGATGGACATCTAGGCTCTCTCCCTAATTTGTCTATTGTGGAGATCGCTGCTATAAAAATTTGGATGTGCATGCCCCTTCAGATCACTATATTTGTATCTTTAGGGTAAATACCCAGAAGTGTGATTGCTGGGAAGTAGGGTAGCTCTATTTTCAACTTTCTGGAGAAACTCCATGCTGTTTTCCAGAGTCACTGCACCAGCTTTCATTCCCACCAGCAGTGTAGGAGGGTTTTCCTTTCTCCACATCTTCACCAAGAATCTGCCATTTCCTGAATTGTTAATTTTAGCCATTCTGACTGGTGTGAGGTGATATCTCATTGTGCTCTTTGTTCTTTCGGTGTTGAGTTTGATAAGTTCTTTATAAATATTGGATACTAACCTTTTATCTGATATGTCATTTGCAAATATCTTCTCCCATTCTGTTGGCTGTCTTTTGGTTTTGTTGACTGTTTCCTTTGCCGTGCAAAAGTGTTCAATATTGATCAAGTTCATTTGTGCCTTGTTTCTCTTGCCTTTCATGATGTTTTAAAGAAGAAGTTGCTGTGGCTGAGGTCAAAGAGGTTCTGCCTGTGTTCTACTCAAGGATTTTGATGGATTGCTTTCTCACACAGAGGTTTTTTATCCATTTGGGGTCTATTTGTGTGTGTGTTGTAAGGAAATGGTCCAGTTTCATTCTTCTGCATATGGATGTCCAATTTTCCCAACTCCATTTGTTGAAGAGATGGTTTTTTTGTTTTGTTTTGTTTTGTTTTCCCATTGGAAAAAGATTTCTTTCTTGCTTTGTCAAAGATTAGTTTACCATAGAGGTGAGGGTCTATTTCTGGGCTCTCTATTCTGTTTCATTAATCTATGTGTCTGTTTTTGTACCAGTACCATACTGTTTTGATGATGACAGCTTTGTAAAAGAGCTTGTAGTCTGGAATTGTGATGCCCACAATCTCTGGCTTTCTTCTTCAACATTTCTCTGCCTATTCGGGTTCTTTTCTGGTTCCATATAAGTTTCAAGGTTCTTTGTTCCATTTTTTTGAAAAACAGGGAATGTATATTGATAAGGATTGTGTTAAACATGTAGAATGCTTTAGGTAGCATAGACATTCTCACAACATTTTTTCTTCCAATCCATGAGCGTGGAACATTTTTCCATTTCTCTGTATTTTCTTCAATTTCTTTCATGAGTACTTTATAGTTTTCTGAGTATAGATTCTTCACCTCTTTGTTTAGATTTATTACTATTTATCTTATGGTTTGGGGAGCAATTATAAATGGGATTGACTCCTTAATTTCTCTTTCTTCTGTCTTGTTGTTGGTGCATAGAAACACAACTGATTTCTGTGTATTCATTTTATATCCTGACACTTTACTGAATTCCTGTACAAGTTCTAGCAAATTTGGAGTGGAGTCTTTTGGGGTTCCACATAAAGTATCACATCATCTGCAAAGAGTGATAGTTTGACTTCTTCTTTGCTGATTTAGATGCCTTTAATTTCTTATTGTTGTCTGATTGCTGAGGTTAGGATTTCTACTACTATGTTGAGTAGCAAAGGTGATAATGGACATCCCTGCCCTGTTCCTGACTTAAGCAGAAAGTTCTCCGTTTTTCTCCATTGAGAATGATATTCGCTGTTGGTTGTTCATAGATGGCTTTGACGTTATTGAGGTATGTATGTTCTATCCATACACTGTGAAGAGTTTTGATCAAGATAGGATGCTGCACTTTGTCAGTGCTTTTTCAGCGTCTATTGAGAAGATGATCTGGTTCTTGTTCTTTCTTTTATTAATGTATTGTTTCACTTTGACCAATTTTCGGATGTTGAACCAACCTCACAGCCCAGGAATAAATCCCACTTGCTCGTGATGAATAATCCTTTTAATGTACTGTTGGATCCGATTGGCTAGTATTTTGGTGAGAATTTTAACATCTGTGTTCATCAAGGACATTGGTCTGTAGTTCCCTTTTTTGATAGGGTCTTTGTCTGGTTTTAGGATCAAGATAATGCTGGCTTCATAAAATGAGTTTGGAAGTTTTCCTTCCATTTTTATTTTTTGGAACAGTTTCAGGAGAATAGGAATGAATTCTTCTTTAAATGTTTGGTAGGATTCCCTTTGGAAGCCGTCTGGCCCTGGGCTCTTGTTTGTTTGGAGATTTTTGATGACTGTTTCAATCTCCTTACTGGTGATGGGTCTGTTCAGGTTTTCTATTTTTTCCTGGTCCAGTTTCAGTAGTTTATGCATCTCTAGGAATGCATCTATTTCTTCCAGATTGTCAAATTTCCTAGCATGTAGTTGTTCATAATATGTTCTTATAATTGTTTGTATTTCTTTGGTGTTGGTTGTGATCTCTCCTCTTTCATTCATGATTTTATTTATTTGGGTCCTTTCTCTTTTCTTTTGGATAAGTGTGGCCAGGGGTTTATCAATCTTATTAATTCTTTCAAAGAACCAGTGCCTTGTTTCATTGATTTCTTCTATTTTTGTTGTTGTTGTTGTTTGTTTGATTCCATGTCATTGATTTCTGCTCTGATCTTTATTATTTCTCTTCTCCTGCTGGGTTTAGTCTTTCTTTGTTGTATTTTCTCCAGTCCCTTTCGGTATAAAGTTAGGTTGTGTATTTGAGACATTTCTTGTTTCTTGAGAAAGCTTTGTATAGCTATATATTTTCCTTTCAGGACTGCCTTTGTTGTGTCCCATTGTATTTGAACAGTTGTATTTTGATTATCATTTGTTTCCATTATTTTTTTCAATTCTTTCTTCTGTACATTGCTGTGAGTTTTGTGTTAAAGTATCCTACTATTATTGTGGTATTATCAATGTGTTTCTTTAATTTTGTTATCAATTGGTTTATCTATTTGCTACTCTCATGTTAGGAGCATAAATATTTACAGTTGCTAGATCTTGTTGGATAGACTGTTTAATATGCTATAGTGTCCTTCATCTCTTATTAAACTCTTTGGTTTAAAATCTAATCTAATTAGTCTTTAAGGATTGCTACCCTCACATGATAAGTAGTTCTCCATCCCCTCAAATTCAATATGGAGGTGTCTTTAGATCTATAATGAGTCTCTGGTAACCAACATATGGATGAGTCTCTCTTGTTTATCCAATCTGCTACCTTGTGTCTTTTTTTTGTCTTTTTTTTTCTTTTTTTTTTAATTTTTTATTTTTTATAAACATATATTTTTATCCCCAGGGGTACAGGTCTGTGAATCACCAGGTTTACACACTTCAGTGCTGTGAAGTACCTTGTGTCTTTTGACTGGAGCATTTAGCCCATTTAATAGAGCAACTATTAAAGATATGAACTATTAAATTAAATGAATTTTGTGCCACTGTATTACCTATAAATTACTGTTGCTGTATATGGTCTCTTTTCCTTTTTAGTCTCTGTTCCTTTTGGGCTCTCTCTTTGCTTAAAGTATTTCCGTTAATATTTTTTGCAGGGCTGGTTTAGTGATCACATTCTTTGCATTTCTGTTTGTCCTGAAAGCTCTTTTCCTCTCCTTCTGTTTTGAATGACAGCCTTGCTGGATAAAGTATTCTTGGCTGCATATTTTTCTCATTTAGCACCCTGAATTTATCATACCAGTACTTTGCCACAGGTCTCTGCAGACAGGTCTGCTGCCAGCCTTATTTTTCTACCCTTGTAGGTTATGGACTTCTTGTCCTGTGCTGCTTTCAGGGTTTTCTCTTTCTCTTTGTGATTTGTAAGTTTCAGTATTATATATCAGGTTGTTGACCTGTTTTTATTGATCTCGAGGGGTGTCTCTGTGTCTCCTAGATTTTGATGTCTGTTTCATTCCCCAGATTAGGGAAGTTCTCCACTATAATTTGCTGCAATATACCTCATGACCTGTCTTTCCTCTTCTCCTGGGGTCCCAATTATTCTTATATTGTTTTGCTTTATGATATCATTTATCTCTCAAATTCTCCCCTCATGATCCAGTAGTTGTTAATCTCTCATTTTCTCCACTTATTTATTCTCCAACATTTGGACTCTCTGTCACTAATTTTCTCTTCTGCCTCATCCATCCCAGCAGTTAGATCCTCCATTTTTTAATTGCATCTCATTAATAACTTTTTTTTTGACCTGATTATAGTTCCTTTATTTCTACAAAAATATCTTCTGTTTTTCTCAACTTCAACTAGTATCTTTAAAATTGTTATTTTGAATTTTAGTTCTGACATCTTGCTTATATCCATATTGATTAAGTCCCTGGCAGTCAGTACTGCCTCTTGTTCTTTTTTTGAGGGATGTGTTCTTCCATCTTGTCATTCTGTCCAAAGGATAGATAAATGAGAGAACAAAATAAAGAAATAGCAACAACCCCAGAAAAATTTACACTAAATATATCAGAAGAGATCAGAAACAAGCAAAGAGAGAGTGAGAGGGAGTAAGAGAATATAATATAAACAGGTGACTAGCACGGAGCAATACACTAGATCCCAGAGGTATTTTCGTCTCTTTCTTAGAAGAGTGTAGATCCCTAATTTGTAAAGAAAAAAAAAAAAATATATATATATATATATATATATATATATATACACACACAAACAGATAAAGAAAGGAAGCAATACATGATTTTATTTATTTGGGTCCTTTCTCTTTTCTTTTTGATAAGTCTGGCCAGGGGTTTATCAATTTTATTAATTCTTTCAAAGAACCAGCTCCTACTTCCGTTGATTTGTTCTATTGTTTTTTTGGTTTCTATTTCATTGATTTCTGCTCTGATCTTTATGATTTCTCTTCTCCTGCTAGGCTTAGGGTTTCTTTCTTGTTCTTTCTCCAGCTCCTTTAGGTGTAGGGTTAGGTTGTGTACCTGAGACCTTTCTTGTTTCTTGAGAAAGGCTTGTACCGCTATATATTTTCCTCTCAGGACTGCCTTTGTTGTGTCCCACAGATTTTGAACCGTTGTATTTTCATTATCATTTGTTTCCATGATTTTTTTCAATTCTTCTTTAATTTCCCGGTTGACCCATTCATTCTTTAGAAGGATACTGTTTAGTCTCCATGTATTTTGGTTCTTTTCAAACTTCCTTTTGTGGTTGAGTTCTAGCTTTAGAGCATTGTGGTCTGAAAATATGCAGGGAATGATCCCAATCTTTTGATACCGGTTGAGTCCTGATTTAGGACCCAGGATGTGATCTATTCTGGAGAATGTTCCATGTGCACTAGAGAAGAATGTGTATTCTGTTGCTTTGGGATGAAATGTTCTGAATATATCTGTGATGTCCATCTGGTCCAGTGTGTCGTTTAAGGCCTTTATTTCCTTGCTGATCTTTTGCTTGGATGATCTGTCCATTTCAGTGAGGGGAGTGTTACAGTCCCCTACTATTATTGTATTATTGTTGATGTGTTTCTTTGATTTTGTTATTAATTGGTTTATATAGTTGGCTGCTCCCACATTGGGGGCATAGATATTTAAAATTGTTAAATCTTCTTGTTGGACAGACCCTTTGAGTATGATATAGTGTCCTTCCTCATCTCTTATTATAGTCTTTGGCTTAAAATCTAATTGATCTGATATAAGGATTGCCACTCCTGCTTTCTTCTGATGTCCATTAGCATGGTAAATTCTTTTCCAACCCCTCACTTTAAATCTGGAGGTGTCTACGGGCTTAAAATGAGTTTCTTGGAGGCAACATATAGATGGGTTTTGTTTTTTTATCCATTCTGATACCCTGTGTCTTTTGACAGGGGCATTTAGCCCATTAACATTCAGGGTAACTATTGAGAGATATGAATTTAGTGCCATTGTTTTGCCTGTAAGGTGACTGTTACTGTATATGGTCTCTGTTCTTTTCTGATCTACCACTTGTAGGCTCTCTCTTTGCTTAGAGAACCCCTTTCAAGATTTCCTGTAGAGCTGGTTTGGTGTTTGCAAAAACTTTCAGTTGTTGTTTGTCCTGGAAGCTTTTAATCTTTCCTTCTATTTTCGATGATAGCCTAGCTGGATATAGTATTCTGGGCTGCATGTTTTTCTCATTTAGTGCTCTGAAAATATCATGCCAGCTCTTTCTGGCCTGCCAGGTCTCTGTGGATAAGTCAGCTGCCAATCTAATATTTTTACCATTGTATGTTACAGACTTCTTTTCCCAGGCTGCTTTCAGGATTTTCTCTTTGTCACTGAGACTTGTAAATTTTATTATTAGGTGACGGGGTGTGGGCCTATTCTTATTGATTTTGAGGGGTGTTCTCTGAACCTCCTGAATTTTGATGCTCGTTCCCTTTGCCATATTGGGGAAATTCTCCCCAATAATTTTCTCTAGTATACCTTCTGCTCCCCTCTCTCTTTCTTCTTCTTCTGGAATCCCAATTATTCTAATGTTGTTTCATCTTATGGTGTCACTTATCTCTCAAATTCTCCGCTCGTGGTCCAGTATCTGTCCCTCTTTTGCTCAGCTTCTTTATTCTCTGTCATTTGGTCTTCTATATCACTAATTCTTTCTTCTGCCTCATTTATCCTAGCAGTGAGAGCCTCCATTTTTGATTGCACCTCATTAATAGCTTTTTTGATTTCAACTTGGTTAGATTTTAGTTCTTTTATTTCTCCAGAAAGGGCTTTTGTATCTCTCGAGAGGGTTTCTCTAATATCTTCCATGCCTTTTTCGAGCCCGGCTAGAACCTTGAGAATTGTTATTCTGAACTCTAGATCTGACATATTACCAATGTCTGTATTGATTAGGTCCCTAGTCTTCGGTACTGCCTCTTGTTCTTTTTTTTGTGTGAATGAAAGAGGAGAGATCACAACTAACACCAAAGAAATACAAACTATTATAAGAACATACTATGAGCAACTCTACGGCAATAAATTTGACAATCTGGAAAATATGGATGCATTCCTAGAAACATATAAACTACCACAACTGAACCAGGAAGAAATAGAAAGCCTGAACAGACCCATAACTAGTAAGGAGATTGAAACAGTCATTAAAAATCTCCAAACAAACAAAAGCCCAGGGCCAGATGGCTTCCCGGGGGAATTCTACCAAACATTTAAAGAAGAACTAAGTCCTATTCTCCTAAAACTGTTCCAAAAAATAGAAATGGAAGGAAAACTTCCAAACTCATTTTATGAGGCCAGCATCACCTTGATCCCAAAACCAGACAAGGATCCCACCAAAAAAGAGAGCTATAGACCAATATCCTTGATGAACACAGATGCGAAAATACTCAACAAAATACTAGCCAATAGGATTCAACAGTACATTAAAAAGATTATTCACCACGACCAAGTGGGATTTATTCCAGGGCTGCAAGGTTGGTTCAACATTCGCAAATCAGTCAATGTAATACAACACATCAATAAAAGTAAGAACAAGAACCATATGATACTCTCAATAGATGCTGAGAAAGTATTTGACAAAGTACAGCATCCCTTCCTGATCAAAACTCTTCAAAGTGTAGGGATAGAGGGCACATACCTCAATATCATCAAAGCCATCTATGAAAAACCCACCACAAATATCATTCTCAATGGAGAAAAACTGAAAGCTTTTCCGCTAAGGTCAGGAACACGGCAGGGATGTCCATTATCACCACTGCTATTCAACATCGTACTAGAGGTCCTAGCCTCAGCAATCAGATAACAAAAGGAAATTAAAGGCATCCAAATCAGCAAAGAAGAAGTCAAATGATCACTCTTCGCAGATGATATGATACTATATGTGGAAAACCCAAAAGACTCAACTCCAAAACTGCTAGAACTTATACAGGAATTCAGTAAAGTGTCAGGATATAAAATCAATGCACAGAAATCAGTTGCATTTCTCTACACCAACAGCAAGACAGAAGAAAGGGAAATTAAGGAGTCAATCCCATTTACAATTGCACCCAAAACCATAAGATACCTAGGAATAAACCTAACCAAAGAGACACAGAATCTATACTCAGAAAACTATAAAGTACTCATGAAAGAAATTGAGGAAGACACAAAGAAATAGAAAAATGTTCCATGCTCCTGGATTGGAAGAATAAATATTGTGAAAATGTCTATACTACCTAAAGCAATCTACACATTTAATGCAATTCCTATCAAAGTACCATCCATCTTTTTCAAAGAAATGGAACAAATAATTCTAAAATTTATATGGAACCAGAAAAGACCTCGAATAGCTAAAGGGATATTGAAAAAGAAAGCCAACGTTGGTGGCATCACAATCCCGGACTTCAAGCTCTATTACAAAGCTGTCATCACCAAGACAGCATGGTACTGGCACAAAAACAGACCCATAGATCAATGGAACAGAATAGAGAGCCCAGAAATAGACTCTCAACTCTATGGTCAACTAATCTTCGACAAAGCAGGAAAGAATGTCCAATGGAAAAAAGACAGCCTCTTCAATAAATGGTGTTGGGAAAATTGGACAGCCACATGCAGAAAAATGAAATTGGACCATTTCCTTACACCACACACAAAAATAGACTCAAAATGGATGAAGGACCTCAATGTGCGAAAGGAATCCATCAAAATCCTTGAGGAGAACACAGGCAGCAACCTCTTTGACCTCAGCCGCAGCAACATCTTCCTAGGAACAACGCCAAAGGCAAGGGAAGCAAGGGCAAAAATGAACTATTGGGATTTCATCAAGATCAAAAGCTTTTGCACAGCAAAGGAAACAGTTCACAAAATCAAAAGACAACTGACAGAATGGGAGAAGATATTTGCAAACGATATATCAGATAAAGGACTAGTGTCCAGAATCTATAAAGAACGTAGCAAACTCAACACCCAAAGAACAAATAATCCAATCAAGAAATGGGCAGAGGACATGAGCAGACATTTCTGCAAAGAAGACATCCAGATGGCCAACAGACACATGAAAAAGTGCTCCATATCACTCGGCATCAGGGAAATACAAATCAAAACCACAATGCGATATCACCTCACACCAGTCAGAATGGCTAAAATCAACAAGTCAGGAAATGACAGATGCTGGCGAGGATGCGGAGAAAGGGGAACCCTCCTACACTGTTGGTGGGAATGTAAGCTGGTGCAACCTCTCTGGAAAACAGCATGGAGGTTCCTCAAAATGTTGAAAATAGAACTGCCCTATGACCCAGCAATTGCACTATTGGGCATTTACCCTAAAGATACAAACGTAGTGATCCAAAGGGGCACGTGTACTCGAATGTTTATAGCAGCAATGTCCACAATAGCCAAACTATGGAAAGAACCTAGATTTCCATCAACAAATGAATGGATCAAGAAGATGTGGTATATATACACAATGGAATACTATGCAGCCATCAAAAGAAATGAAAACTTGCCATTTGCGACAACATGGATGGAACTAGAGCGTATCATGCTTAGCGAAATAAGTCAAGCGGAGAAAGACAACTATCATATGATCTCCCTGATATGAGGAAGTGGTGATGCAACATGGGGGCTTAAGTGGGTACGAGAAGAATAAATGAAAGAAGATGGGATTGGGAGGGAGACAAACCATAAGTGATTCTTAATCTCACAAAACAAACTGAGGGTTGCTGGGGGGAGGGGGTTTGGGAGAAGGGGGTGGGATTATGGACATTGGGGAGGGTATGTGTTTTGGTGAGTGCTGTGAAGTGTGTAAACCTGGTGATTCACAGACCTGTACCCCTGGGGATAAAAATATATGTTTATAAAAAATAAAAAATTATATTAAAAAAATAAATAAATAAAATAAAATAAAATAAAAAGAAAGGAAGCAATAAATGAAGAAAATATATACGTTAAATATAAATGCAAAACTAAAAATTAGAAAGACTTAAAAATACTTTGATAAAATAAGAAATTAGTTGAAAAGGGAAAAAGAATTATTGGAGGCCTAAAGAATCATGAGAAAAAACCATGAACTCTATGTAGTATTTTCTCCCAGTCATAAGTTTCAGAGTTCTGTGTTAATGGGTAAACCTACTATTAGCTAGATGTTTCTGCTGGTCTTTTTGGGGAGAAGGCTGTTGTGCTGATTCTCAGGTGACCTTGCCACCAGTGGACAGCCTAACCCTTGCCAGGGCACCAGGCTCAATTTAAGTAGCTCTGGATATCTGGAGCAGGTAGGGGGAATGAAAATGGTGGCAACCAATCTCTAGCTTGGGAGCTTAAAGTTCATGCCTCCAACTCTTCAGTGAGCCCTCACAGAAAACAGTCAATCTATCTTGTCTCCTTAGTTTCTGCTCACACTCTGTGTTCACCCAGCCTGTGATCAAGCATCTTTATATTTAATACATTACCTGTTTTGAGTCTGCAACTGTGCTCTTCTCTGAGGGGAGGGAGGGAGATCTGGGCCATGGTTCTGCTGTTTGCTGGATTCCACTTGTAGAGTGATCACCTGACCATGTTGTGATGAGTGGTTTATGGAACACAGAGCTGCAAGCCCACTCCTGGTCTTGCTGATTGTGTCTGCTTCCCCTCTCTCATGCCTGGGAACTCTGCCACATTCATGCACAGTTTTTTTCTGTGACTCCAGGGATCCTGAGACCATACTGTCCCCCTTAGCATTCCACCCGTCTTTGCCACCTGAGTGCCTTTCAAACAGGGAGACACCCCCTCAATGAAGCAGACTTCTAAAAGTGCCAATTTTGTGCTTCTTTGGTAGCCATCTGACAGAGGTTCCCATTACCCACAGTTTGTTGACACATATATTGTCTCAGATTCACATCTCCGCACCTCCTACCTTGCAAAATGTGGTTGTTTTTCAATTTGAAAATTGCAATGATTTTTTTCTTAGATCCCCAGTTAAGTTCACTGGTGTTTGGAATTGTTTGATAGATATCTAGCTGAACTCCAGGGACCAGATGAAACGAGGGTCCCCTACTCCTCCACCATCTTCCTTCTCTAGCCCTTGGTTTATTTTCATCTGAAAATAAACTTACATATAATTAACTATGTTTTTCTTTTTTCTTTGAATTCCATATTGTATTAATGCTCCCTTTCACTTCACATCTAGAAACCATATTATTCTAGAAGACCTAATCTTATTTTTCCCTTAGTAGCTTATCTGTAAATTGGTGAGGTGATTTTCTTATTTAACTTATAGGCTAATCCTTCCACCCAATCCTTTGTCTTCTCCAGGATGATCCACTACTTACGTGAGTCTCTGAGGAGAGCTGAAATTTGGCAAATTCAAACATTTTGGGATTTTTATTTTCCTTATCCATACCTACTTAATTTTAAATTTCTCAGAGAATTTCATGACAAGCCCACCGAATCTTTATATAAGGTAAGATTATTATATTGAAAGATTTTTGTATTCCTTGTGATATGACTCCTGATTTTCCTTTAAAGATTACTGTCTTAGTAACAGAGATGTGATATTGAACATCTTTGGTTGGTCACTCTACTTCCATTTTCCATGTCAGAAGGGCTCTTAAGATACAAAAAGGTGTTTTAAGCATTCTATTGAGAAATTAAACTGAAAAATGGCATGATTGATGTACATCTCAAAATATTATTTCTATAATATGGGTAATGGATCAAAGTGACAGGAAAGTAGAGCCACAAAAATCACTAAGGAGACTGCTGCAATCTTCCTAAACAAGCTGATGGAGTTATAAACACAGGTAATTGTCATAATGGTAGAGAGATAAGCATGCTTTCCTCAGAATCTTTAGGGTAAGTTCTACATTATTAATGACTGAAAGGAAGTAAGAGTGTAAAGAAAGTAAGGAAAGAAGGAAGTCCCCTGGATTCCCATTTTGAATGTTTATTTTATAGTGATCATTTCTAATGATATAGGGAACTTATGGAGTTAGAATTTGTTTAAAATTAATACAATGAGCTTTATTTTTTTTAAATATTTACTAAAAGGAATAATACCACTTAGTAGGATTTTCAAGTAGAATTTTCCAGAAGTCATTGGATAAGATAGGTATCAAGCTTAGCAAACAGAAAAGGAAATATTGAGGGTCATCAGCATAAAGTGGAGTTCATGAGAATGAGAGAAAATATTTAAATTTTCATTGATTTTTTATCAACCTGAAAACCGGTTCCTTTTGACATGAAAAAGAAAATTATATTTTATCACATTCCTAAATCTTCCAAGAAAAATATGTAGAGTGCTAGGGATGTTGGAAGGAAATGATATTGAGAAACAGAAGAACTATTTAACTATCAATAGAGAGTGAGGAGAAAAATCTTTAACTTGTACTGTGAGAATATTAACCAAATCCTTTTAAGAAGGTTGCAGAATAAATGATGTTCTCAGAATTCTCAATTTCTATTTCTAAGAAAATGTATATTGATGAAATTTTACTTCAGGATTATGAATGCCCTTTTTCTTGCCAATCAAGTTACAGCTGCAAACCAAGATCTATTAAGACTTAATATAAACAACCATTTTCTAACTAGAGATATCAAAAGAGAGGTGACAATTTCTCTGGCTCTCTAGATAATCTCCCATTCTAAATAAATTATCATCGAATTTCCACTTTTACACACACACACACACACAAGTCACATAATTACATACTTTCACAAAATCATATCAGATAAAATGAGGAAGAGGGAGGAAATTATACCAGTTTACCTTTTTTTTTTTTTTTGCCTTAAAAATTTTTTTTTAAATTTTTATTTATTTATTTGATAGAGAGAAATCACAAGTAGGCCCAGAGGCAGGCAGAGAGAGAGAGGGTGAAGCAGGCTCCCCGCTGAGCAGAGAGCCTGATGTGGGGCTCCATCCCAGGCCCCTGAGATCATGACCTGAGCTGAAGGCAGAGGCTTAAAGCAGTGAGCCACCCAGGCGCCCCTAAAAAAAAATTTTTAATACAAAAATACTCATATACAGTTTTTCAAACACAACGTGCCACTTTAAATGCTATTTTCTCCTGACTGGCAGCTCTCACGTCTACAGTTTAGTCTGTTACCCCCCAGAAGGAATTTCAAGTTTTTAAGTCTGTGCAAACCGGTGAGAGCGCCGAGTGTTCCTGAAAGGAGCCTGACCTCATCCTGTAGGAAAAAAGTGAGAGAAATACTAGAAAGACTATTCTGTTCAAATGAACATTGAATAAAACCAAAGAAAAATTTAATTAAAAAAAGTCCAGGCTTAATTGAATATGCATCACATGGTGATGGATTTTCTTTTTTTCCTTTTTTTTTTAAGATTTTCTTTATTTATTTGAGAGACAGAGATCACAAGTAGGCAGAGATACAGGCACAGAGGAGGAAGCAGGCTCCATTCTGAGCAGAGAGCCTGACATGGGGCTTGATTCCAGGACCTGGGGATCATGGCCCAAGCCGAAGGCAGACTTTAACCCACTGAGCCACCCAGGCGCCCTTGTGATGGATTTTCTTAACATCATTTAGAAATTATTCTCAATTTGTGTTTAAGCCTTTTTATTTTCATATCTTCTAAAAGAAAAACTAACTCATTTTGTTGAGTTACTGATATTTTTAACAAATCACCTGCATTTGATCTTAACCCATAAACAAAATATGTACTTTAAAGTTCAGCTCAACCTGCTATAAGTTGATTAGAGCATCAAGAAAGAGATTTCTGGGATTGTGAACTTGGTTTCAGCCCAGGTTTATTTAGAGCAAGAGCTGATCATGATGACTATGGAAGGTTTCTATGTTCTTTCCATGCGGCATCTGTGTTTCTTCAGTTCTGGAAAGACTGGGGAAGTACTTGTGTGGTCCTCAGATTCCAGTCACCAGATCAATCTAAAAGTTATTCTGGATCAGCTCCAGCTTCATGGACTTGAGATAATTATCTTGGTGCCTTCACCAAATCCTCTATTTCATCATACCAAGATCCCCTTTAATGTGGAGATCCTTCAACTTTCAATAACTAAAGTCTCATAGTAGAGCTTGATACCATTCTTTACATGGCTTCTCTTGAACTGCCAAACATTTCACGGTGGGACAGACAAGCAAAACTGAGACAAATGAGCAAGAGATTTTTCAGGAATGTGACAGTGTTATCACAAATAAAGAGTTATTCAGCAGGCCACAGGCAGCTAAGTTTGATAACTGTTTTGCTGATTCTTTAAGCTTTTGTGGGGAGTTGTTGGCTGAGCTCCATAATATTCCATTTAACTATTCTTTTTGGTTTTCTTGTGGGAATGTCATTGAGAGACTGTGTGCTCAACTTTCCACACCGTCTTCATGTTTCCTGGCAGCACATCAGGACTGAGAGACAGCAGGACTTTTGTACAGAGGCTGGAGAATTGGTTATTCTACATAATGAGTGATATTGTGTTTTTATATTTTATATTTCTAGAATGGGATGTATATTAGAGCAAAATTTTAGCTGAAAGAAATTTGCATGAAATTAGGATTCTTACATCACATGTAAAATGTATTTATCTGACTGTATAAAACTTTAAAATGGCATTAGGTGAGGATCCAAGCTTCTGCAGTTAAACAGTTTTAAGTGAAAAAAATATTTGTTTTTGGTTTGTTTTTGATGATTGAGTGCTTACAAATGATTGGGAAAAAATGAATATTCTCTATATTTACTCATAAATCCTGACTTCTGCTACTATTTTTTTTTTTTTGGAGTATCTGTAAAACCATGTGTGCTTAATCTGAGCAGTGTGCTTAATATCCATAATGTGGGACTATTTCTCTCTTCTTTACTTCTGCTTTCATATACCCTGTTTTCTTTCTGACTAATTTGCTTTTTCTCAGGCTTTCTGTTTGGATCCAGTGTAGGTTGTGTTGTTAGTTCTAAGTCTTAACATGTGATGAACACAAACCTAGAAAATAAATATATTTTGGTTTCATCTGCTCTTGTCTCCCAAATCGAAAAATATGAAAGATTTTCTCTAAAGGACCAGGTTCCCAGACATATTTCTCATTATTTTGTTTTTGTTGTTATACTCAAAATTGCATTAGAGATCACTGTTTCTCTATTTCAGCTATTTCTTTTACCCCTTATTTTTTTTTAAAGATTATTTACTTATTTGAAAATGAGAGAGTCATGACAAGTAGGCAGAGAGACAGGCAGAGGGGGTGAGGGAAGCAGGCTCTTTGCCAAGCAGAGAGCTCGATGAGCGGCTTGATGTGGGGCTTGATCCCAGGACCCCGAGATCATGACTTGAGCCAAAAGCAGAGGCTTTCCACTGAGCCACCCAGGTGCCCCATCTTTTACCCCTTCTTATCTCTACATTCCCATAGTATAGATTAGTTCATTGGGAATTTCAATTATAATTCTTCTTCACAAAGATTGGGAATTTTTATTGTTATTGCTTGTCTTGTTTTACATTGCAAAGAGCTATAAAAATAGAAAATATCCTCATTATTATTTTATGCTTCCTCATCTGCTGACTTAGAATTCAGTATGTCTTGGATTTCTTTCATTCTTGTCTTTCTCTTTAAAGTATATTTTAAAACCAAAATCACTCTTCTCAACAAGTTTGTCCCTGGGCATTACTATTGGCATCTTAACAACAACAAAATAATCACTACCCTCTGTATGAAGTTTGATTTGTTTTTGTTTTTGTTTTTATGACCCTGAAGATTTAGAATATTAATACCTTCATTTAAATTTTAAAACGGCCCAGTATTGCCCTTGAATTACATTTTATTGTGAGGAGAGATAGTTTCACATTATACATAAACAGTTCCACTTTGCTTGTAGATGGTAGTTGTAGGTCTCACTGACCAGGAGAAAGGGGTTCTCAATAGTAAGAGAAATTCACACTCAGTGTTGATCTACAAGTTAAAATTATTTGGTAAATATAAAAAGTAAATGTTTCCTTAAAATGATACCATATGGTCATGGAGAAAAAAATTTACATTTTTAGTGTAAAAAATGTAAAAAGAAATACATTTTTGTAAAAATAACTGTCTTTCAACTCACATTAAGCTAAAGTGTATTTTTAAGCAAGAAAAACAGTACTGAATTCAAGTAATGACTTGAATAAAATCAGCTATATCTTAAATAACCTTTCCTTAAACACACATTTTATGAACATCTACCACATTCTAAGCAGTGTCTCAGTCACTGGGCGTATAAATATGAATAATAAGATGTTCTGAGGGAAATTTCCTCTCTTTCTCTCTTTCTTCATACATACATACCCACACATATATGAATATGCTTATCTTTTTAGGCAAATACATTTATGTTACATGTATTTATGTATATAAACACATATATACACAAATATACATATATGCATGTATTTATAAATATACATATACATGTTCCCATAGCCACAGTCTGGGACATTACGTAACCATACGTTCAAACAAGGCTTACTGATCTTAAATCTAGAACAAAAAAAATGAAGAAACTGTAGATGAGCCAGTGGGAAAAATGTTCTCCCACCTGTTAAAAACTGACGCTAAACACGTTTGTGGTTCACGACTGTGATGTTTGATATCTGTTCTGCCAATATAATAGAGGCAGATGAAGGTCATCGTTTCTTTCCCCCATTATCTCATGATCAGTTAATATGCTACAACAAAAGCATCACAGACAGAATACTGCTACATTTTCATGTATTTATAGCAAGTAGGTGAGAGGTAAAATCAATAAAATCTTATCTTTTTGTCCAGCTAATCACTCTAATGCATATTGAGAAGGATTCTTTGATCACTTCACTTGCTCACTAAATGCTGCTAGAGACAGCCTTCAGCTAGCTTTCTAGCAGGAACCTTGGCACCAGACTCTTCTGTTAACTGTTAAAACAGAGTCAAAGCTATGCCTGAGAGTCCCACCCCAAAGTGTGTTATGTATCTGGATTCCCTAGACACTATTTATTTATCTGTTTATGCAGGGGCAGAAATGCTGAATGATGTTTTCCATTAACCCACAAATAGCACTCTTAATCTGACCAAAGGAAATAACTCTAATCTTCCTTATGCAAAGTAACTCCAATGTAGCTTTTCTTTTTTTTAATTTTAATTTTAATTTTTTTTATTTTTAATTTTTTTTATTATTATTTTTATTTTTTATAAACATATATTTTTATCCCCAGGGGTACAGGTCTGTGAATCACCAGGTTTACACACTTCACAGCACTCACCAAAGCACCTACCCTCCCCAATGTCCATAATCCCACCCCCTTCTCCCAAACCCCCTCCCCCCAGCTAAAGGTTTATTTGTTTTAGAGAGAGAGAGAGTGTGAGTTGGGAGAGGGATAGAAGCAGAGGAAGAGACTCTCAAGCAGACATCCTGCTGAGTGCAGAGCTCAATCCCAGGACCCTGAGATCATGAATTGAGCCAAAGTCAGAAGTCTGACGCTTAACCAACTGAGCCACCCACGCATCCCTCCAGCCTCCAGTGTGTGTCTGTGTATCTGAAAGGTCTTCATGAACTCTTGTGAGGTATATAATCATAATTTAGTTGGATCAAATGCTATTTCCTTAGGCATGTGAATTAAAGCTAATGAACAATCATGCATATGCATCATTGTCTATAATGGAAAATTCTAAAGTAAATTATGGATACCATTCTTTTTCACAACTTACTTCCATCCTTACATAAAGATATCAAACTCTGTATTCCAGGCATATTCTTCCTTACCGCCACCGTGAAGTAGTAATCCAATTTCCCTTTGGTAGTCAGGATCAATCACCCAGACAGCACAGTTATCTTCCTTTTTGCCTGCTGATTTAGAAGCATGAGGACTCTCACTTCCTCCTTCCTATACATGAATGGTCATAGCAACATTATTCATAGTAGCCAAAAATGAAACAACCCAAATGATCATCAACTGATGAATGGATAAAGAAAATGAAGTATCTTCATAAAAAGAAATAAAAAGATGATGAAGAACTGATATATACCACGATATGGATGAACCCTGAAAACATTATGCTAAGCCAAAGAAGGGAACACATACACACACAGAAGGACAGAGAGTGTATGATTTATTTATATGAAATGGAGTAAGATTATTCTGGAAACAGGCAAATAGGGACAGAAAGTAGATTAATGGTTGTCAGAAGCTGAGAAGAGGGGGAAATAAAGAATAACTGCTAATGGGTATCGCATTTTTTAAAGGGGTAATGAAAATCTTATAAAAATTGGGGCACCTGGGTCACTCAGTTGATTAAGCATCTGGCTTCACCTCAGGTCACAATCGCAGGGTCTTGAGTTTGAGCCCCATGTCTGGCACTCTGCTCACTGGGGAGTCTCTCTCACCCTCTCCCTCTGCTTGCTGTTCCCCTTGCTTGTGCTTTTGCATTCTCTCTCTCTCTCTTTCTTTTTCTCTCTTTCTCTCTGTGTCAAATAAGTAAATAAATAAAACCTGTAAGGAAAAAAAGAAGAAAATGTCCTAAGATGAAATTGTAGTGATGGCTGCATAACTTTATGTACAAAGAACATAATTGTGTATTTTAAAAGGAAGAATTGTATGACATATAAATTACATCTTAATAAAATTATTATATAAAAAAGTGGGGAAGTGAAGCATCACACAACGAGAATAAGATTACAGCAATGGCTGACACCAATAAGGCACTAAAATAGTTGTGTACTGAGTTGAAACTGGATTTTCAACATCATTAGCATTCTCAGAATAAAACTCGTAAATTACTGAGATTTGTTTGTGATCTCTTATACAGAGACATTGTCCTGGTCTGTTAAAAATCCCTCATCTTTTCTGATCAAAACTTTAACATGCTTAAAATATCAAGAACATTCAAAAAGCCAGATGGTGGGAAACTATATAGTTACAATTTCCTCATACCAGCACTACTGAATATATATTTCAAAAGGGTACCAAACCTCTGGTTAAGTTTTCTTGTTGCACAATAATTGGAATTCATAAACAAAGCTCTAAATTATTTGATTCAGAGTCACGAATCTGAGTTTTAATTCTGTTAATGTTCAATGGGTTACCACATCAGTCAAAGGGTACACTTTTTGTACTATGTGTAAACTAAATATGTCAGAACAGCTAACATTTTCCTGCCAAAGAGGACAAAGTCTTGTGAACAGGAATTTTGATTTTGTATAGCAAGGGAGGTAATCATTTTCAAAAACTTACTGAAAGATTTCCATTCCTGGTTGGATATGATTTGTTGTGGCAGCACACTCAAAAACACTATAAAAGGATGGATAAATTACAAAAGTCATTTTTTTAACAGACATCAAAAGTCTTTTGGAGCAACAAGAATGAGATAAATTGTAATTCCAAAAAGCAAGAAACACTACCACAATGAGCTAAGAGTTACTGCTTGTTTCTTGTTCTTTGTTGGGAGTATTTAGTGATTCTGAGCATGAAGTGGAAGTCAGGCTTCTCTCAAGCAGATGACTCTCTTGGCAAAGAGGAAAGCAGCAGGCTTTTGGCTTTGTTGTAGATCTAAATCCTTGTTTGATTGGTTATCCATAATCTCACTACTGTGTACTCTTGCCGGGAAAGGTGGATTAATTTTGTATGATTTACATAGGCCCAATATTTGTTCCTTAAAGATTTTTCTTAGAAAATGAGATAGTTAAATATTTCTCATTTAACATATCAGTTTATTTTCCTTCTATAATCCTTCATTCTTATTCAGGAAAAACTACCACATTATGTGAGATTATGGGGAAAGCTGAAATGTGGTTGATTTGAATTTACTGGGATTTTGAGTTTTCATTATTAATATATCCCTAATTTTGAATTTCTTCTGGGACTGCACTGCAAACCTGCAAAGCCCCTGCCTATGGTAGTTAAATTTGCTTATTTCTTCTTGGTTATTTTTTTTTCTTTTGGAATTATTTTTAGCTTATTATTTATAGTATTTGATCCCTTAAGTGAAAACACATCACTGCAATTAACAGACATTATATTCTTAAACTGTTAATTACATTACCATAGATATCTTAAACATTATCATGGCAACCATTACTGACATTGACACACATATGATAGGAATGAGATTCCTAGACCCTGAGTTTAGTGGAACCATGGAGTATCTCTGCACAATGAGTCTGAGCTAAAATAAAATGTATCCCTTCCAGGCCCAACATTTAATTGCCAGATCCAGATATTCCAGAATTTTCCTTTCCTTTGTCATGTCAATGGCTTTATTCCACATGATATTTGATATATCAACCTGAGTTCTAGGTTAAAAAATATATATACCAGCTGCAGCTCAATAGATGAACATACAGCATGAGAAAGAAATAAACTGTTTTAAGCCACTGAGATTTTGGAGTTGTATGTTATTTAGCCTAACCTAGTTGTAGAAATGGATAAGAGTAGGGAAATTATGTTGCTTTGAGAATATATCATAAAAAGATATGACGGCTGATTCAAAAAATGTAGCAGAAGTTCAGCAATGATGAACTGCTTGGTTTGAACAAAGAAGAGAAATTAGACTGAATAGATAATTGGGAGATAATTTATATTTTTAAAAGGGGCAATATTAGGTATTCTTCATTTCAAATTTAAGATCAATGAAGGATCACTGTATAATTTTTAAAAAGTTAAATGATACGACTTACTTTTTCATAAATATTGTTTATTGAATATTTGGCGAATATTTGGCATGGAGCAAGATTTAACACAGGGAAATGAGCTGAGATACAGATGCAACAGCTTTTGCAAGAGATTATAGAGATACAAACTACAATATGACAGTAACTTTTTTGAAGTAGAGAGATTTAAAAAGTACATACAAAGAAACTAAATAAGATTGAGTGGTTTCCTGGAGGTGGAGATTAAAGGAGAGGGTTCAAGAAAGAATCCTTAGCTTTTTGTTTATTTCTATAAGCCTTTTTTTTTCTTACTGGCAAATTAGAAGTAAATACTGATATTTACTAAGGTGAAGAACTAAAGGGGAGCAGTTGTGAGGGAAAAATAATATGTTTATATTTTGGCATGCTGAATTTGAGGTATGAATGCAATGTAGCAAGCAACTATTAAATCGGGGTCTTAATCTCAGGAAATCAGCCTATGCAGAGTTTGTGTTTTATTTTGTTTTAAATTGATAGATTATTTTTAGAGCCAAATTCCATTCACAACAAAATTGGGCAGAAAGTACAGAGTTCCCACCCTTCACCTGCCCCTCTTCCACACACAGCTTCCCCAACATAAATATCCCACACCAGTGTGGCATATTTGTTACAATCAATTTATCCATGTTTACACATCAGTATCAACCCCTTTCCTTAGCTTAAAGTTAACTCTTTGTGTTATACATTTTGTAGGTTTTGCTAAATATATAATGTCATGTATCCACTCTTACAGTATCATTCAAAATAGTTTTACTGCCCCCAAATTCTCCTGTGTGTCACTTATTCATCCCTCCCTACCTCAAAATTTCTGTGGGTTGTCTTTTATTGCCTCCATAGTTCAATCTTTCCATAAGCAGTGGTTTTAAATTAAGAATGCCATTGAATAAATTGACATGATTTTGTTTTGGGTCCTTACCATGAAAATTAAGCTACCCAGAGTAAAACCAGAACTTAGGTGGAGCACAAGACTAGGAACTAGATGCCTCTGTGAATGGGAGATGTTCTTAAAAGCTTGACAATTTGCACTGGGGAGGATGGGTCATTAGTAGTACAGATTAAAAACATAATGTTGAGGATACTTTTTTAAAGTATACAAAAGAAAATATTTGGAAATGTGGTCAAAAGAGATGAGAAAATAGATCAAACCTATACCTGGATCCTCATTAATATAGGTATGGTAGAATGAGTAGAATAGACTTAAAGGATTATAGGAAAAACAGAATTTTCAGGTAAGACCAGAAAGTATTTGGAATACTCACTGTAAAGACTGAGAGTTATTTAGGAATATTTTATTTTTATTTTTTATTAAAGTATAATGTACCATTTGATTCAGGAATACGGATCTATGAATCATCAGACTTATACAATTCACAGCACTCACCATAGCATAGACCCTACCCAATGTCCATAATCCAGTGACCTCATCCCTTCCCTTCACCCCCCAACAACCCTCAGTTTATTTCCTGAGATGAAGAGTCTCACGTTTTTTCTCCCTCCCCAGTCTCATCTTGTTGCATTTTTTTTTCCCTCACTACCACACAACCCGCAGCCCTGCCTCTCAAATTCCTGATATCAAAGAAATTGTATGATTATTACCTTTCTCTGATTGGCTTATTTCACTTAGCGTAATACTCTCTAGTTCCATCCACGTCTTTGCAAATGGCAAGATTTCGTTTCTTCTGATGGTGGCATGGTATTCCATTGTATATGTATATCACATCTTCTTTATCCATTCAACTGTTTATGGACATCTAGTTCTCTCCATAGTTTGGCTGTAATTGGCAATGCTGCCATAAACATTCAGGTGCACATGCCTCCTTTGAATCACTACATTTATATCCTTAGGGTAAATACTCAGTAGTGTGATTGCTGGATCACAGGATAGATCTAGTTTCAATTTTTTGAGAAATCTCCTTGCTGTTTTCCAGAGTGGCAGCACAAGCTTACATTCCGACCTAAAGTGTAGGAGCGTTTCCCTTTCTCCTCATCTTCACAAACATCTGTCATTTCCTAACTTGTTAATTTTAGCCATTCTAACTGATGTGACATGGTATCTCACTGGGGTTTTGATTTGTATCTGGGGAAGGGAACAAGAATCAAAATCCATTAGGCACAGAGAAACCCCCCAAAACAATAAAAATAGGTCAACACCTCAGCACCTAATAGTAAAACTAACAAGACTCAATGACAAAGAGAAAATCCTGTAAGCAGCTTGGGAAAAGAGGTCTATAATATACAATGGTAGAAATATTAGATTGGCAGCAGACTTATCCACAGAGACCTGGCAGGCCAGAAGGGACTGGCATCATACATTCAGAGCACTAAATGAGAAAAATATGCAGCCAAGAATATATATCCAGCTAGGCTGTCATTGAAAATAGAAGGAGAGATAAAAAGCTTCCAGGACAAACAGAAACTAAAAGAATTTGCAAACACCAAACCAGCCCTACAGGAAATATTGAAAGGGGTTCTTAAGCAAAGAGACAGCCTGAAAAGGAACAGAACAGAAAGGAAAAGAGACAATATACAGTAGCAGTCATGTTACAGCCAAAACAATGGCACTAAATTCATATCTCTCAATAGTTACTCTGAATGTAAATGGATTAAGTTTCCCAGACAAAAGACACAGAGTATCAGCATGGATTAAAAAACAACACCCATCAATATGCTGTCTACAAGAAACTCACCTTAGACCTAAAGACACCTCCAGATTTAAAGTGGGGTGGTGGAAAACAATTTACCATGCTAATGGACATCAAAAGAAAGCTGGGGTGGCAATCCTTACATCAAATAAATTAGATTCTAAGCCAATGACTATAATAAGAGATGAGGAAGCACACTATATCATACTTAAAGGGTCTGTCCAACATGATCTAACAATTTTAAATATCTATGCCCCTAATCTGGAAGCAGCCAACTATATAAACCAAATAATATCAAAATCAAAGAAACACATCGACAATAATACAATAATAGTAATGGACTTTAACATTCCCCTCATTGAAATGGACAGGTCTTCCAAGCAAAAGATCAACAAAGGAATAAAGGCCTTATATGACACACTGGACCAGATATACATCACAGATATATTCAGGACATTGAATCCCAATGCAAGAGAATACACATTCTTCCTTAGTGCAGATGGAACATTCTCCAGAACAGATCATATCCTAGGTCACAAATCAGGTCTCAACCAGTACTAAAAGACTGGGATCATTCCCTGCATATTTTCAGATGCTGATGCTCAGAAACTAGAACTCAATCACAAGGGAAAAGCTAGAAAAATCTCAAATACATGGAGGCTGAAGAGCATCCTACTAAAGAATGAATGAAATTAAAGAAGAATTGAAGAATTAAAGAAGAATTGAAAAAAATCATGGAAACAAATGAAAATGAAAACAAAACTGTTCCAAATCTTTGGGACACTGCAAAAGCATCCCTTACAGGAAGGTAAATAGCGATACAAGCCTTTCTCAAGAAACAAGGAAGGTCTCAAGTACAAACTTAACCATACACCTAAAGGAGCTGGAGAAAGTATGGCAAAAAAAAAAAAAAAGCCTAAACCCAGCTAGAGAAAAGAAATAGTAAAGATCAGAGCAGAAATAAATGAAATAGAAATCAAAAGAACAGCAGAATAGATCAATGAATCTAGGAGCTGGTTTTTTGAAAGAATTACTAAGATTGATAAACCCCTGGCCAGACTTACCCAAAGGAAAAAAGAAAAGACCCAAATAAAATCATGACTGAAAGAAGAGAGATTACAACCAATGCCAAAGAAATATAAGAGATTATAGGAACATATTATGAGCAACTAACTATATGCCAGGAAATTTGACAATCTGGAAGAAATAGATGCATTCCTAGAGACATATAAACTACCACAACTGAACCAGGAAGAAATAGAAAACCTGAACAGACCCATATCCTGTAAGGAGATTGAAGCAGTCATCAAAAATCTCCCAGAAAACAAGAGCCCAGGGCCAGAGAGCTTCCCAGGGGAGTTCTACTAAACATTTAAAGAAGAACCAATACCTATTCTCCTGAAACTCTCCCAAAAAATAGAAATGGAAAGAAAACTTGAAAACTCATTCTATTTGGCAAGCATTACCTTGATCCCAAACCAGACAAAGATCCCACAAAAAAAGAGAATTACAGACCAATACCCTTGAGGAACATAGATGCGAAAATTCTCACCAAACTACTAGCCAATAGGATCCAACAGTACATTAAAAGGATTATTCACCATGACAAGTGGGATTTATTCTTGGGCTGGAAACTTGGTTCAACATCTGCAAGTCAATCAATATGATACAATATATTAATAAAGAAAGAACAAGAACCATATGATCCTTTAATAGATGCTGGAAAAGTATATGACAAAGTGGGGCATCCTTTTATGATCAAAACTCTTCAAAGAGTAGGGCTACAGGGTACAGAAATCAAATCATCAAAGCCATCTATGAAAAACCCACAGTGAATATCATTCTCAGTAGGGAAAATGGAGAACTTTCCCCTAAGGAACATGACAAGTATCACCACTGCTATTCAACATGGTACTAGAAGTCCTAGCCTCAGAAATCAGACAACAAAAAGAAATTAAAGAGAGCTGAATTGGCAAAGAAGAATTCAAAATGTCCCCCTTTGCAGATGATATGATACTGTATGTGGAAAACCCAAATGACTGCACTCCAGAACTTCTAGAACTCATACAGAAATTCCGTCAAGTGCCAGGATATAAAATCAATGCACAGAAATCAGTTGGATTTTTATACACCACCAACAAGACAGAAGAAAGAGAAATTAAGGAGTCAATCCAATTTATAATTGCACCCAAAACCATAAGATACCTAGGAATAAACCTAACCAAAGAGGCAAAGCATCTGTCCTCCACAAATTATTAAGAACTTATGAAAGAAATTGAGGAAGACATAAAGAAATGGAAAAACTTCCCATGCCCATGGATTGTAAGAACAATCCATATTGTGAAAATGTCTATGAATATTGTGAAAATGTCTATGATACCTAAAGCACTCTACACATTAAATGCAATCCCTATCAAAATACCATCAATTTTTTTCCCAAAGAAATGGAAAAAATAATCCTAAAATTTTTATGGAACCAGAAAAATCTCCAAACAGCCAAAGGAATGTTGAAAAACAAAGCCAAAGTTGGTGGCATGAAAATTCCAGACTACAAGCTCTATTACAAAGCTGTCATCATCAAGACAGTATGGTACTGGCACAAAAACAGACACATAGATCAATGGAACAGAATAGAGAGCCCAGAAATAGACCCTCAGCTCTCTGGTCAACAAATCTTTGACAAAGCAGGAAAGAATGTCCAATGAAAAAGGACAGTCTCTTCAACAAATGGTGTTGGGAAAATTGGACAGCCACATGCAAAAGAATGAAACTGGACCATTTCCTTATACCACACACAAAAATAGACTCCATATGGATGAAAGACCTCAATGTGAGAAAGGAATCCATTAAATTCCTTGAGGAGAACATGAGCAGCAATCTCTTTGGCCTCAACCACAGCAACTTCTTCCTAGAAACCAGAGTCAAGGGAAACAAGTTGGAAAATGAACTATTGGAGATTTATTAAGATTTATTAAGATCAGAAGCTTTTGCAGAGGTGGGGAAGAGTCAAGATGGTGGAGAAGTAGCAGGATGAGATGACATCGAGTAGCAGGAGATCAGCTAGATAGCTTATCAAACCATTGTGAACACCTACAAATCCAACAGGAGATCGAAGAGAAGAAGAGCAACAATTCTAGAAACAGAAAATAAACCACTTTCTGAAAGGTTGGACTGGCGGAGAAGTGAATCCAGATCGACAGGAAGACAGATTGTGGGGGAGAGTCAGCTCCCGGCAGATGGCGGAGCAATGGAGCACAAAATCAAGACTTCTTTTTTAATTTTATTTTTTTTAATTGACAGAGAGATCACTAGTAGGCAGAGAGGAAGGCAGAGAGAGAGGGGTAAGCAGGCTCCCTACTGAGCAGAGACCCCCCAATGTGGGGCTCAAACCCAGCACCCTGAGATCACGACCTGAGCTGAAGGCAGATGCTCAACCCACTGAACCACCCCAGCGCCCAAAATCAGAACTTCTAAAAGTCTGCTCCAGGGGCACCTGGGTCTCAGTGGGTTAAAGCCTCTGCCTTCAGCACAGGTTGTGATCTCAGGGTCCTGGGTTTGACCCCCACATTGGGCTCTCTGCTCAGTAAGGAGCCTGCTTCCCTTCCTCTCTCTCTGCCTCCATCTCTGCCTACTTGTGATCTCTATCTGTCAAATAAATAATTAAAATCTTAAAAAAAAAAATCTGCTCCACTGAGGCACATTGTTCCAGAGGCAAAACTGGGATGAAGCTCACTTGGGGAAAGCATGGCCTCAGGTCCCATGGGGTCACAGAAGGATTGGGGATGTCTGAGTGTCACAGAGCTTACAGGTTATTAGAGAGGCAAAGCTGGCTACAGAGACAGAGCTGAGGTGTGAACTCTCAACTTGGGGTCATCTTGAACCGTAATCTGTGGCACAGGACACTGCTCTGTGAGTGGGGTCTCCACAAGACCCAGGAGACACTTCCTGGCAGAACTCAGGGGTCTGCGGGGTTCAGAGTCTCCAGGCAGAGTTGTGTGCCAGAGACAGAGATGCTTAGTCACAGGCTGGGTGAGATCAGAGCATGGCCAGAAGCCAGGGAGACAGGAGTGATTGAATGCTTTTCTCTGAGGGCACACTGAGGAATGGGGCCCTTAGATCTTGGCTCCTCTGGGCCAGAGATTGGGAGGCCGCCATTTTCATTCCCTTCCTCTGGAACTCTATGGAAAGTGTTCAGGGAACAAAAGCTCTCAAAAGCTAACCTGAGTGGATTACATAGCCCAACCCCTCGTAAGGGAGGTGGAATTAGCCTCGGGCAAAGACACTTGAGAATCACTACAACAGGCCCCTCGCCTAGAAGATCAACAAGACATGCAGCCAAGACCAAGTTCACTTACCAGGAGAACAGTGGAATTTCAGATGAAGAGAAAGTAAAGCATGGAATTCAAGGCTTTTTCCCATGAATCTTTAGTCTTGCAAAGTTAATTAATTTTTAAGAATTTTTTTTTCTTCTGCTATATTTTTTTAAAACTTTTACCCTTTCCTCTTTTAACGATTTAACTAGTTTATCTTAACAATACCTTTCATAAAAAAAAAAAACAAAACTTTTTTGAACCTTCATTATTATAGTCAGATTTTGTCCTTCATAGTATCTAACTTTTTTTTGTATACACATAGGCTTTTTTCTTCTTAAAAATTTCGAGTACAACTTCTAATACATCAAAATACACCCTAAATCTAGCACTGGGCTAGTATCCAAAATCTATAAAGAGCTTAGCAAACTCAACACCCAAAGAGCAAAGAATCCAATCAAGAAATGGGCAGAGGACATGAACAGACATTTCTGCAAAGAAGACATCCAGATGGCCAACAGACACA
Organism: Mustela lutreola; assembly: GCF_030435805.1. Taxonomy (NCBI): domain Eukaryota; kingdom Metazoa; phylum Chordata; class Mammalia; order Carnivora; family Mustelidae; genus Mustela; species Mustela lutreola. Next base: position 12,142,163 of record NC_081290.1, read on the forward strand.
TGAGAAAATGCTCTGTGTCACTCAGCATCAGGGAAATACAAAAGCTGGACATATCACAATCCCACATTTTAAGATTTTAAGATATACTACAAACTATACTAATCAAAACAGCATGGTACTGGCACAAAAACAGAAACAAAAATAAGTGGAACAGAATAGAGAGTCAGAAACCCACACTTATATGGTCAATTAATCTACAAGGAATGAAGACTACATGATTATGAAAAGACAGTCCTTTCAATTAATGGTGCTGAAAAAAACTGTACAGATACATGTAAAAGAATAAAACTGAACCACATTCTTATACCATACACAAAAATAAGCTCAAAATGGATTGAAGACCTAAATGTGTGACATGAAATGATAAAGCTCCTAAAAGGAAATAAAGGCAGCAATTTCTCTGGCATTGTTTGCAGTGACATTCTTCTCGAATGTTTCCTCAAGCAAAGGAAACAAAAGCAAAAATAAACTACAAGGACTACACCAAAATAAGTTTTTGCACAGGGTAGAAAAGCATCAGCAAACCAAAAAAGCAAGTAACAGAATGAGAGACAATATCCACAAATGACATATCCAATAAGGGGTTAATATCTAAAATATGTAAATAACTTATACAATGCAACACCAAGAAAGGAAATAATCTCCCTGATATGAGGAAGTGGTGATGCAACATGGGGGCTTAAGTGGGTAGGAGAAGAATAAATGAAACAAGATGGGAATGGGAGGGAGACAAACCATAAGTGACTCTTAATCTCACAAAACAAACTGAGGGTTGCTGGGGGGAGGGGGTTTGGGAGAAGGGGGTGGGATTATGGACATTGGGGAGGGTATGTGCTTTGGTGAGTGCTGTGAAGTGTGTAAACCTGGCGATTCACAGACCTGTACCCCTGGGGATAAAAATATATGTTTATTAAAAAAAAAATGGGCAAAGGACCTGAATGGACATTTCTCAAAGAAGACAAATAGAGGAAGGGATACCTGGCTGACTCAGTCAGTAAAGCATGCAGCTATTGGTCTCAGGGTCATGAGTTCAAGCCCCACATTGGGCATGGAGCCTTCTTCAGAGGAAGGAGAAAGAGAGGAAGGAAGAGAAGGAGGAGGGGAAATAAAGGGGGGCACATAAAAAAACTCCACGTACTTTTAATGTGCTATGTATTATATACTGTATTATTACAATAAAGCTAGAGAAAAAGAAAAAATCATATGATCCAGTAATTCCAACACTTGGCATTTACTTAAAGAAAACAAAAGAACTAATTCAAAAAGAGATATGCACCCTATGTTTACTGTAGCATGATTTGCCATAGCCAGCATATGGAAGCAACCCAAGTGTCCATTAACAAATCAATGGATAAAGAAGATGTAGTATATGTAGACAATGCAATATCATTCCAGTGTAAAAAAAATAATGTTAACTTACCATTTGTGATAACATGGACAGACCACAGTCTGTATTAATGCTAAGAGAAGTAAGTCAGAGGGAGAAAGACAAATATCATATGATACCACTTATACACAGAACCTAAAAAAAAAAGAAGAAGAACAACAAAAGCAGAAAGACTCATCAATACAGAGAACTGACGGTTGCTAAAAAAAAAGGCGGGGGAAAGCCTTCGTGGCTCAGTGGGTTAAAGCCTCTGCCTTCCACTCAGGTCATGATCCCAGAGTCCTGGGATCAAGCCCCGCATCAGGCTCTCTGCTCAGCAGGGAGCCTGCTTCCTCCTCTCTCTGCCTACCTTTCTGCCTGCTTGTGATCTCTGTCAAATAAATAAATAAAATTTAAAAAAAAAAAAAAAAAACAAGAGAGGGAATGCAAAATGGGTAAGGAGAGTAGGAGATACAGGCTTCCAGTTATTAAATGAATGTCAGGAGGATAAAAGGTATAACATAAGGAATATAGTCAAAGTTATTGTTAATAGTTGTGTACTGACAAATGGAATCTACACTTGTGAGAAGAGCATAGCAGGTAGACTTGCTGAGTCACTATGTTGTAGCCTGAGACTAATGTAACATTGTGTGTTAACTATGCTTTAAAAAAAAGTAATAAAAGAAGATTTTTAAAAAGCCCTCACCATACACACACACACAAACACACACACACACAAACTCATGAGGTGTTGGATGTGTTAAATAATCCTGTGGTGCAAACTTTTCACAGTATATAAATGAAGCAAGTCAGCATGTTGTACACCTTAAATATGCACAATGTTATATCAATGATATCTCAATAAACTCAGAAAATAAGCTTTTAATATAAGAAATTATGCTAAATAAGGGAGCCAGTCACAAAAGACAATATGATATATAATTTCATTTGTATGAAATACACAGAACAGACAATAAATATGACAAAAAGTAGATAAAATGTTGACTAGAGCTGGGAGATGCAGAAAATGCAGTTTCATTAGAGGGTAAAAGTTCCCATTTCGGATGATAAAAGTGTTCTAAAATTGATCATCATGGTGGTTACACAATTCTGTGAATATAATGTAAACCACTGAATTGTACACTTAAAATCTGACACTTGTATAGCATATGAATTACATGTCAACCAAAATTTTTATGAACAAAACAAAACAAAAATCTCTTGAACCATCATATCCATGAAATAATATTCACCTGCAAAATAACTTTAATTCTTCTGTTAATGGGACTGCAGACAGTGACCTCTCACCACTATCACAACTGTTCTTCCAAAATATATTACAAAAGACAGATAACTTGCACATGTTAGGTCATTGGCTCTTAGTCCGATGATAGAACTTATAAGGATCAAACAGAGATTAAACACTTGTGTATACAAATGAAATCATCTGCCTTTGCCGTTTTCTTTATGCCATCCAAATAATCTGACTATTCATATAATGTGTTTACTTTGAAATGTAAGAGTTATACTTTAACTTACTGATTGATTTCTCCTTGACTTTATATACAAGCAGTGGGACAAGGAAACAATGATTTGCAAAGAAGCATTGCATTCTACCAGGATGTCTATGAAGTGGATTTCCGTTCTGCTGCTGCTACAGCTCAGTTGTTTCTTCAGCTCTGGGAGTTGTGGAAAGGTGCTGGTGTGGCCCACAGAATACAGCCACTGGATCAATATAAAAACAATCCTCGATGAACTTGTCCAGAGAGGTCACGAAGTGACTGTTCTGACATCTGCAGCTTCCATTCTTATTAATCCAAACATATCATCTGCTATCAAGTATGAGACTTTCCCTACATCCATACTTAAAGATGATTTTAAGAATTTTTTCAGCAAAACGCTCGATATGTGGATATATAACTTGCCAAGAAACACATTTTGGACATATTTTTCACAAATGCAAGAAATTTTGTGGAAATTTTCTGATGCTATTCAAAAGCTCTGTGAAGATGTAGTTTTGAACAGGAAGCTAATGACCAAACTACAAGAATCGAGGTTTGATGTCATTCTTGCAGACACCGTTGGACCCTGTGGTGAGCTGCTGGCTGAGCTACTTAGAATACCTTTAGTGTACAGTCTTCGCTTCTCTCCTGGCTATGCATTTGAAAAGCAAAGTGGAGGACTTTCTTTCCCTCCGTCCTATGTGCCTGTGATTTTGTCAGAATTAAGTGATCAAATGACATTCATGGAAAGAGTAAAAAACATGATATATGTGCTTTATTTTGACCTTTGGTTCCAAACATTTAATGAGAAGAGTTGGGATCAGTTTTACAGTGAAGTACTAGGTAAGTCATGTTTCTAATTGGTAGCACGAAGTCTTAATTCCTAGTGCACAGGAAGGTGAGTTTGTATCAAGTCAGAGGAATTTGTCTTTTATAAATGAAATGATGAAAGGATAATATAAAATGATCTTCCAGTCTCACAAATATTATGGAAACACTTATATGACAGGACCAGTTCCAACTATGTCATCCATTATTGAGTACATTACACTCCAAGAATTCAATAACCACAAATTAAAGCACTAAGGATTTCTTGAAGCAATTACATATCTATTCATTGTGTTTGTAATACTTTTAATTTTTTTTTACTTTTTTCTGGATAAAGTGTTTTAAACTTCCTTTGTTATTTATTAAATACAAGTTGAAAATATTACTTTTGATATGCTTTACTTTTTAGAATAATTTTAAATGACAGCATATGGAGTCAAGATTTCCCATATAACCCTTGCCCCCACACATGCATAAGGTTCCCCATTATCAGAGTGGTACATTTGTTACAACTGATGAACCTACATGGACGCATTATTATTGATCCAAAGTCTATAATTTATAGTGGAGTTCGCTTTTGGTGGTGTATATTCTATAGGTTTTAGCAAATTTATAATGATATGTATACACCACTATTATATCAGAGTAGTTTCACTGCCTTAAAAATCCTCTCTGCTGTGCCTATTTCCTACATATCCATTTTACTTTACTTTTCCATTAAAAAAAAAAAAAAAAAGACATTAGGAGGGTTCCTGGATGGCTCAGTTGTTTAAGCGTCTGCCTTCAGCTCAGGTCATGATCCCAGGGTCCTCAAATTGAGCCCTGAATTGGGCTCTCTCTCAGCAGGGAGCCTGTTCCTCCCTCTTGCTCTGCCTGTCTCTTCCCCTGCTTCTGCTCTCTTTCTCTGTAAAACAGATAAAATCTTTTTTAAAAAAGACATTAGAAATTTCACTATCTTGATGAAAGCAGAGATGTTAATTGATGAGTCACATTTTTCTCGTACAACTGTCCATAGAGTATTGAGGATATATTTCCACTTGTTTCCCTTTTTTAATTTAAAAAATAATAATATTTTGTCATATTACCTCAAAGATTCCTTCATAACTGGAAGAAATATTGGCTCTATCCCAGACTCAGGTATCTATAATAAGAAGTTTCTAATGATTACAAATTCTTTCACCAGGGCTTATAAATCATGCTTTAAAGGCCTAAAATCTTGTTGAAGGGTACACATACACATTAATAGTTCACATTTTTTGAAAACTATGTTACTCCATTAAAGAAAAAATTAGTCAAAATTAATAGTGCACATATCTATTTCCATACTTGATGAAAATATTTCAGCTGTTATTTGCAAATATTATTTAATAAACAGATATTATTATGCTCCTAATGTGAACTAAGGGCAATGGTGATTACGAGGAATCAAGTCATATTTTCAAAACTTCAGTTTTTTTGGAAAATCTAGGATCAAGGGAATAGCTTGCTAAATTATAGAAATGAGACTGAGTACTCTAAGGAAGGTATTTCCATTGCTTAATTGATTGGGGAGCTCAAATAACTGTTTACATTTGCATCTGTTACTTTTGCAGCATTTCAAAGGAAATAAATGCATGTTTAATTTGATAGTGGCTTAGGTTTAATAGTTGTTTATGATTGTGAATGTAATACTGTGATGTTAAAAATGAGACTTACACATTGTCTTTCATATATACATAGGAACAACATTATAAGTATGTAAATATATATTTGCATCATTATACATGTTTGTATCATATATGTGTTCTATTATCAAACTACAAATACTTTGAAACATTTTTCAATAAATTATTCCAAATTCCCTTCAGAAAATACGCTAGTATATTCACAATGCATTACTCTTATTTCCTCTACCTGTTGCTTGTTGTAGGTTTTTTTTTTTACTTATTTATTTAGTTACTTTTATTTTTCTACCAAGTTTTAATATTTTGTATTAACCTATAATGTATTATTTGCCAGAGGGTTACAGGTCTGAATCGTCAGTCTTATACACTTCACAGCACTCTGCATACTATATACCCTCCCCAATGTCCATAACCCAGCCACCCTATCCCTACCTCTCCACCCACCAGCATCCCTCAGTTTGTTTCATGAGATTAAAAGTCTCTTATGGTTTTTCTCCTTCCTGATTCCATTTTGTTTCATTTTTTCCATCACTACCCCTGAAACCCCCACCTTTTCTCTCAAATTCCTCATATCAGAGAGGTCACATGATTATTGTCTTTCTCTGACTGACTTATTTTGCTTAGTATACTACCCTCTAGTTCCATACTGTCATTGCAAATGACAAGATTTCAATTCTTTTGATGGCTGGATAGTATTCCATTGCATATATATATATGTGTGTGTGTGTGTGTGTGTGTGTGTGTATACACACACATATATATATGTGTGTGTGTGTGTGTGTATTTGTGTATGTATACACACACACACACACACACACATGCATACACCACATCTTCTTTATCCATTTAACTCTCTACAAAAGATTTGATCTTGATAAATTCCCAATAGTTCATTTTCCCCCTTGTTTCCCTTGCCTCTGGTGATATTTCTAGGAAGAAGTTGCTGTGGCTGAGGTCAAAGTGGTTGCTGCTCATGTTCTCCTCAAGGACTTTGATGGATTCCTTTCTCACATTGAGGTCTTTCATCCATTTGCAGTCTATTTTTGTGTGTGGTGTAAGGAAATGACCCATTTTCATTCTTCTGCATGTGGCTGTCCAATTTTCACAACACCATTTATTGGAGAGACTGTCTTTTTACCATTGGACATTCTTTCCTGCTTTGTTAAAGATTCGTTGACCATAGAAGTTAGGGTCTATTTCTGGGCTCTTTATTTTGTTCCATTGATCTATGCGTCTGTTTTTGGCGTTCTTTTTCAACATTTCTCTGGCTATTTGGAGACTTCTCTGGTTTCATAAAGATTTTATGATTATTTGTTCCATTTCTTTGGGGAAAAATTGATGGTATTTTGATAGGGATTGCATTAAATGTGTAGATTACTTTATGTATCATAGAAATTTTCACAATATTTGTACTTACAATCCATGAGCATGGATGTTTTTCCATTTCTTTGTGTCTTCCTCTATTTCTTTCATAAGTACTTTATAGTTTTCTGAGAACAGGTTCTTTATCTCTTTGTTTAAGTTTATTCCTAGGTATCTTATGGTTTTGGGTGCAATTGTAAATGGGATTCACTCCTTAATTTCTCTTTCTTCTGTCTTGCTGTTGGTGTATAAAAATGCAACGGATTTCTGTGCATTGATTTTATATCCTGATATCAAGTTTTAATTTTCATTTTAATTCCGGTATAATTAACAGAGTGTTATATTAGTTTCAGGTGTACAATATAGTTATTCAACAATTCTGTACATCACTCTGTGCCCATCCAAAGTGTCCTCCTTAATCCCTCATCACCTATCGAACCCATCCACTTACCCACAGTGCCTCTAGTAATACAGTTCGTTCTTTATACTGAAGAGTCTATTTCTTTTGTGGCCTCTCTCTCTCTCTTTTTGTCTTTGGCTTTTTTGTTTGGATTCTTAAATTCTACATATAAGTAAAATCATATGATATTTGTCTTTCTCTAATTAACTTATTTTACTTAGCATAACAGTATCTAGCTACATCCATGTCATTACAAATTGTGAGATTTCATTTTTTAAAGAATATTTTATTTCTTTATTTGAGGGAGAGAGAGGGAAAAAGAGAGAAAGAGAATCTGAAGTATACTCCACACTGAGCACAGAGCGCCATGTGAGGCTCCATCCCACGACCACTAGATCAGGACCTGAGCCAAAACCAAGAGTTGGATGCTTAACAAAGTGAGCCAGATGGGTGTCCTAAGATCTCATTCTTTTTTTATGGCTGGGTAATATTTGTTGTAAAAATATACCACTTCTTCTTTAGCCATTCATCAGCTGATGAACACTTAAGCTGCTTCCATAATTTGGCTACTGTAGATAATGCTGCTGTAAACATTGGAGTACATGTATCCCTTCGAATACGTATTTTTGTATGCTTTGGGTAAATACCTAGTAGTGCAATTACTGAATCATAAGGTACTTCTATTTTTAACTTTTTGAGAAACCTCCACACTTGTTTCTTGTGGCTTTGATTTTAGCCATTCTGAAAGATGTGAGGTGATATCTCACTGGAGTTTTGATTTGTATTTCCCTGATAAGCGGTATTGAGCATCTTTCCTGTGTCTTTTGGCCAAGTGTATGCCTTCTTTGGAGAAATGTGTGTTCATGTATTCTATCCTTTTTTAAATTGAATTATTTGGTTTTGGGGTATTGAGTTGTATAAGTTCTTTATATATTTTGGACACTAACTCTTTCTTCAGGGTTTTCTATAATATCATGCCATCTGCAAATAGTGAAGTTTTTGCTTCTTCCTTACCAATTTGAATGGATTTTCTTTTTTTGTTGTTGTTGTCTGATTGCAATAGCCATAACATATAGTACTATGTTGAATAAAAGGCATAAGAGTGGACATTCTTGTCTTGTTCCTGACTTTGGGGGGAAAGCTCTCAGTTGTTCCTCATTGAATATGACATCCACTGTGGGTTTTTCATACAAATCCTTTATTTTGTTGAGGTGTGTTCCCTCTAAACCAACTTTGTTGTGACTTTTTATCATGAATAGATGTGTATCTTTGTCAAATGCTTTTTCTGCATATATGGAAATGATCATATAGTTTTTCCCCTTTCTCTTTCTAATGTGATGTTTGTTTTTCCCTTCAGGAAGACCCACTACATTATCTGAGTTAAGGGGGAAAGCTCAAATATGGCTCATTCGAACCTACTGGGATATTGAATTTCCTCGCCCTCTCCTACCAAATTTTGAGTTTGTTGGAGGACTCCACTGTAAACCTGCCAAACCCCTGCCTAAGGTAAGTGATTCCTGTCTCTTTTGTTTTATTTGCTCTGAAGCATTTAACTAGTATTCTACTTAGAAATATCATTCCTCAACAATGTTTGTGTGTCCCAACAGTATCTATAGTCAAATCCAATGTTCACTTGCTGTCACTCCAACATTTACACTATTCCTCATTTGAGTCCCAAGGCTTGACATCTTAGAGCATTAATGGGTTTGCTTAGCCAATGAGAACACGTGTTTTCTGCTACACACCAAGGCTGGATAAAATCTCAGTAAAGATCATTGTGGGAGGGACGCCTGGGTGGCTCAGTCAGTTAAGCGGCTGCCTTCTGCTCAGGTCATGATCCCAGGGTCTTGGGATAGACTCCTGCTTTGGGCTCCTTGCTCAGCGGGGAGCCTGCTTCTCCCTCTGTCTCTGCCTGACACTCTGCCTGCTTGTGTTGTTTCCACTGACAAACAAATAAATAAAATCTTAAAAAAAAATCATTGGAGAAACATGGTTCTCAACATAATGAGCATAGAAAAAACTACATTTTGTATATAATAAGGACCACAAATTCTGCATATTTAATAAGGACCAAATTATTTCTACCACTTATACCTGAAAAATATTCAAAGCATGAAATTTCAAAATGATTCTGTTAGTGTATTAAATGATACTTTATGAAAGAAAGCAATAAGGTAATATGTTTTAAATTGATAATTTACCTTAAGACATAAGAAAAACAAGCATCCCTTACTGAATGATTTTGTGGTCTCTTCAACATCTCGTTGTCCACCTTTTTATTGGTAATAAGATGAAACTAAGATCTTATTTGAGGGTTAACCTAATACCAATTTTGATTGCAAAATGTTTAAGTGCATATGGTAACTTTCTCAAAGTCTAAATCCTGAGGTAAAACTGGCAAAAGTTCTATTCAGCCTGACACAAGTGTCCAGGAACAGATAAATCCATAACTATAAAGTCATAAAACAGAAGAAACGTCTAACACATACTCTAAAGTGGAAAAGCTTCAGGATGTTACAGAAAGTGAAAGGGAGCTATCACAAAAAGACAGATATGGTATGATTACACTGTTACACGAGATATGCGGATTAGTCAGATTCATAGAAATACAAGGTATAATGATGATTATTAAAGATGGTGAACGAGGGAGTGAGAAATTGTTATGTAATGGACACAGAATTTCAGTTTAGCAAGATGAAAAAGTTCTGGGATTGGTTATCCAGCAATGTAAATATAGACATATTGACTGCATACCCAGGAATAGTTAAAATGGTACTTTTTTGTGTGTATTTCACCACAGTTTAAAGATAAAAACAGACATTACTTTAATAACTACTGGTACTATTTGTTATAGCTCCTTAGCTGCTTGAAGATTTTTTTTTTTTTTTGAGATTTGTTTATTTGAAAGAGAGATGGGGAATCGGGGAGGGGAGTCGAGAGAGAAAGAAAGAAGACCAGCAGATGCTCTACGCAGATTCTGCACTGAGTGTAGAGCCAGCCTCAGGGCTCAATCACCCAACCCTGAGATCATGACCTGAGATAAAATCAAGAGTCATATATTTAATTGACTAAGCCATCCAGGCACCCCCATAGAAATTTGTTTAATAGTGTTTGCTATGGTGTTCTCCTTTTGTAATCGAACAAATTTTTTCTTCACAGGAAATGGAAGAGTTTGTCCAGAGCTCTGGAGAAAATGGTATTGTGGTGTTTACACTAGGGTCTATGATCACTAACCTGCCAGAGGAAAAAGCCAATGTGATTGCATCAGCCCTTGCACAGATTCCACAAAAGGTTAGATAAAGTAACTTAATGCTATACAACTACTTAATGAGTCTCTTAAACTGTGTAAAGAGTTTATTTTATTTACCCTTTCCTTCATGACATGGAAACCATGATGACAGCTCCAATTTATCTCAGAGATGAGCAAAATATACGTGGCAGATGGTAAAGTAGTACAGAAGGTGTTTTGACAATAACTATGGCATTAACATTGAGGTCAGAAAGAAAGATATTTGGGAGGAATATATTTAGGATATACAGTGTAACATTTACTATTATAATGTATCGTGGGTAGATATAGAAATCACCAAATTCTGTTCTGTCATTCCCTTCTCCTTACAGGATTTCCAAGGGCACTGAAAAACACATAGATGTTCTCTGAAAGGAGTTAAATTTCAACAGTTATGTTAAGCAGGAACTGATAAAAGTCTGAAAACCTTCATGCAGTTTATGCTTGCTGGATAATCCAGGTTTCTTTTCCTTCCACTAAATTTTTGAAAAAAGCCTACTCAGTATGCTGTTCTGAGAAAGGGCGGCCAAGGCTCACCAAGCTATGTTTTGGCAATCGCCCAGCCTAGATGATTCAGGGAAAGAGAAAAACTGACACAAATGGTGGAGTGGACCCTGTTAAGAGTAAAATAAATGAAAAGGGAGGAGATGAGTCCACCCCTCAAGGTAACCCTGAGCTTAGTAATACATGGTTTCAAAAGGACTTTAACTTAACAGAATAGTGACTCTTCCTGATTAAAGAAGGAAATGAAATATATTAAGGAGTCAACCAGCAACAAGCCTAGGAAGGGAAAATTCCAAATGCCTCTTTCTACATAAAATATAGTAGTAAATTATTTTCTGATATATAGAAAACACCTGGAGTATTTGGGTGTTTGTGAACTACTTTTTGGTTTACTGATACAGTTTCTCTTTATGCTAATGTTCACTTAATATCTAAAGTTACTTAAACATTTGCATAACAAATATGTGTTAACCAATGTAAACCATCGTCCAATTTATGTGGATTCCAAGGGAATTCTGAAATCAATCTATTTTGGTACTGGGAATGGAAATTGCTTGGGTATAGAACTCATATTAATCCATGTTATCAATGTTTTGTAGTGCATCACTGAAGTGTTAACAATCAGTTAAATAAAATGTAGCATCATCACAGTTCAGGATGGTTTTCAACAGCTGCACTGTTATTTCTGAAGTCCCAATAGGCTCTTCTTTGTAACCTTTAAAGAATTTCCAAACCAAGAAATAGTATTAATAATCTGGATTCATGTAAAAAACTACCTTTTTCTTGGAGGTAGTGCTTAATAATTAGTAATGTAAAAGAAATTTTATGTACTAAGAGAAGTTATTTATATTAATAAATTACTGGTAAGCAGAAATATTTATTTCGCACAAACAACAGATTGCATACTTAGCTTTTTTGTATATCAAAAGATGTAAAACTCTAATAAAATAACATATGGAACAAGTGGATATACATGAACTCCCTCCTGTAACACTTCAAAAGAAATAAATAGATAATATTACATTGGAAGATGACAGCAATTATAATAGATAAAACAAAACAAATGTGTAGATCTTAGTAATTTCCAAGTTGTTTGCACTAGAATTATAACTATCTAAAAATTTCTTAAATATTTATATTTCTCACTGTTAATCTCATTTGTCTAATCTCTATGTGTGAAACATCATGATTACATTCATATCTGATTGAATATAAAAATAAGTTAAAAATGTGGGTATTTTATTATATATTTTGGTAGTCTCATTTTTAATATTTTTGTCCTTATTTATATCAGTCAGTGAAAGAGGTCTAACTAGATTATCTCTTAATTTCTTAAAATTCTAATACACTATAACTTCAAAGTTTCAACTTATGAAATAAGGAATTTTCTTTAACAGGTTCTATGGAGATTTGCTGGCAAGAAACCAGACAACTTAGGAACAAATACTCGGCTGTATGACTGGATCCCCCAGAATGACCTTCTTGGTAAGAATCTGGAGAACACTAAATTAAAACTAATGCTAACCAAAATGATAAGAGTTCCCAAGAAGCAAATTGATTGAATATTTACTATTGAAAAGTCCAAAAACAAAACTTACCTTCCTTACATTTATTTTGCAGTGCTGGGGGGAGAAAGATCAGATACGGCATGTTATTATACACAGTCACATTCCTTATGGCCAGAATCAAAGTATCTTTATTTCAGGTGTAGTTACTTCTCAAGGGTAATTCAGTTTTTAATTTTTAATTTAAATTCAAATAGCCAGCATAGAGTACATCATTAGTTTCAGTTGTACTTTTCAATAATTTATCAATTGCATATAACACCCAGTGCTCATCACTTCAAGTGCCCTCCTTAATGTCCATCATCCAGTTACCCCATCCCCCATCCACCTATCCTCCAGCAACCCTTAGTATGCTCCTATAGGGACAAACCATAGGTTTGTCTCCCTGTATGATTTCTTTCCATTCTGTTATCCCTCCTTCTCCTATGATCCTCTGTGCTGTTTCTAATATTCCACATATGGGTGAAAGCATAAGATTATTGTCTTTCTCTGATTGAAATTTGTTTCATTCATTATAATACCCTCCAGCTCCATCCCTATCAATGTAAATGGTAAGTATTCAATCTTTCTGATGGCTAATATTCAATTGCATAAATATACCACATTATCTTTATCCACTCATCTGTCCTTGGATATCTCAGCTCTTTCTACAGGTTGGCTATTGTGGACATTGCTGCTATAAACACTGGGGGTTATAGCAGTGCTCCCTTAGATCAACACATTTGTATCTTTGAGGTAAATACCCAGAAGTGCAATTCCTGTGTCATAAGGTAGCTCTGTTTTTAACATCTTGAGGAACCTCCATAATATTTTCCAGAGTGGCAGCACCAGCTTGCTTTCCCACCAACAGTGTAAGAGGGTTCCCCTTTCTCCACATCCTCACCAACATTTGTTGTCTCCTGTCTTGTTAATTTTAGCTATTCTGAGTGGTGTAAGGTGGTATCTCACTATGGTTTTGATTTGTATTTCCCTGATGCCAAGGGATGTTGAGCAGTTTTTCATGTGCCTGTTTGCCAATTTTATGTCTTCTTTGAGAAATGTCTTTTCAGGTCCTCTGCCCATTTCTTGAGTGGATTATTTGTTTTTTTGTTTTTTGGGTTTTTTTTTTTTTTTTTTTTTTGGTATTGATGTAGTTCTTTATAGATCTTGTATATCAGCCCTTTATCTAATATGTCATTTGCAAATATCTTCTCCCATTCTTTAGGTTGCCTCTTTCCTCTGCTGTGCAGGAACGTATTATCTTGGTGAAGTCCCAACAGTTCATTTTTGCTTTGTTCCCTTTGCCAATGGAGACATGTGAGCAAGAAGGTGCTGTGGCTGAGGTTGAAGAGGTTGCGACCTGTGTTCTCTAGAATTTGGGTGGATTCCTGTCTCACAGTTAGGCCTTTCATCCATTTTGAGTTTATCTTTGTGCATGGTGTAAGAAATAGTCCAGTTTCATTCTTCTACATGTGGCTGTCCAATTTTCCTAGCACAATCGATTGAAGAGACTGTCCTTTTTTCATTGCATATTCTTTCCTGCTTTGTCAAAGATTAGTGGGCCATAAAGTTGAGGGTTCATTTTTGGGTTGTCTCCTCTTTTCCATTGGTCTAAATATCTGTTTTTGTGCCAATACCACACTATCTTGATGATTACAGTTTTGTAATAGAGCTTAAAGTCCAGAATTGTGATGGCACCAATTTTGGTTTTCTTTTTCAACATTCCTTTCTTCAACCTTCCTTTCAACAATCCTTTCTCAACATTTCTTTTTCAACATTTGGGATCTTTTCTGGAGCCCTTCAAATTTTAGGATTATCTATACCAGCTCTTTGAAAAATTTTGATGGTATTTTGATTGGGATTACACTGATGTGTAGATTGTTCTGGGTACCATAGGCTTTTTAACAATATTTATTCTTCCAATCCATGAGCATGGAATATTTTTTTTTCATTTCTTTGTGTCCTCCTAAAATTCTTTCAAAAGTCTTCTGTAATTTTTAGAGTACAGACCCTTTACCTCTTTGGTTAGGTTTATTTCAAAGTATCTTATGGTTTTGGGTGCAGTTTTTTTTTTTTTTTAGATTTGTTATTTTTTTTTAATTTTTAATTTTTTATAAACATATATTTTTATCCCCAGGGGTACAGGTCTGTCAATCACCAGGTTTACACACTTCACAGCACTCACCAAAGCACACTCCCTCCCCAATGTCCATAATCCCACCCCCTTCTCCCAACCCCCCTCCCCCCAGCAACCTTCAGTTTGTTTTGTGAGATTAAGAGTCACTTATGGTTTGTCTCCCTCCCAATTCCATCTTGTTTCATTGATTCTTCTTCTACCCACTTAATCCCCCATGCTGCATCACCACTTCCTCATATCAGGGAGATCATATGATAGTTGTCTTTCTCTGCTTGACTTATTTCACTAAGCATGATACATTCTAGTTCCATCCATGGGTGCAGTTTTAAATAGGATAGACTCCTCAATTTCTCTTTCTTCTGTATCATTGTTAGTATAGAAATGCAACTGATCTCCTTACATTGATTTTATTTCCTGCCATGTGGCTGAATTCCTGTATCAGTTCTAGCAATTTGGGGGTAGAGTGTTTGGGGTTTTCCACATAAGGTATCATGTCATCAGCGAAGAGTGAGAGTCTCACTTCCTCTTTGCCAATTTGAATGCATTTTTTTTTTCCTTTTGTTGTCTGACTGCTGAGGCTAGGACTTCCAGTACTATGTTGAACAAAAATGGTGGGAGTGGGCATCCCTGTCATATTCCTGACCTTAGAGGAAAAGCTCTGTTTTCCCCCCATTGAGAATGATATTTGCTGTGGGCTTTTCATAGATGGCTTTTATGATATTGAGATAGGTTTCCTCTCTGCCGACACTCTGGAGAGTTTTAATCAAGAACCATACTGTGTTTTGTCGAATGCTTTTCTGCATCAATAGAGAAGGACATATATGGTTCTTGCCCTTTCTTTTATTAATGTAATGTATTACATTGATTATTTTGTGAGTGCAAAACCACCCTTGCAGCCCGGGAATAAATCTCACTTTGTTGTGGTGAATAATCATTTTAATGCACTGTTGGATCTTATTGGCTACTATCTTGGTGGGATATTTTGCATCCATGTTCATCAGGTGTATTGCTCCTTTTTGGTGGGGCCTTTGGTTTGGAGATCAAGGTAACACTGACCTCATAAAATGAGTTCAGAAGTTTTCCTTCCATTTCTATTTTTTGCAAAAGCTTCAGAAGAATAGGTATTATTTCTCCTTTTTTTTTTAACTTGTTTTTTTTTTCCTGTTCAATTCTTTTTATTTTATTTTATTTTATAAACATATATTTTTATCCCCAGGGGTACAGGTCTGTGAATCACCAGGTTTACACACTTCACAGCACTCACCAAAGCACATACCCTCCCCAATGTCCATAATCCCACCCCCTTCTCCCAAGCCCCCTCCCCCCGGCAACCCTCAGTTTGTTTTGTGAGATTAAGAGTCACTTATGGTTTGTCTCCCTCCCAATCCCATCTTGTTTCATTTATTCTTCTCCTACCCACTTAATCCCCCATGTTGTATCACCACTTCCTCTTATCAGGGAGATCATATGATAGTTGTCTTTCTCTGCTTGACTTATTTCGCTAAGCATGATACGCTCTAGTTCCATCCATGTTGTCGCAAATGGCAAAGAAGACATCCAGATGGCCAACAGACACATGAAAAAGTGCTCCATATCACTCGGCATCAGGGAAATACAAATCAAAACCACAATAAGATATCACCTCACACCAGTCAGAATGGCTAAAATAAAAAAGTCAGGAAATGACAGATGCTGGGGAGGATGCGGAGAAAGGGGAAACTTCCTACACTGTTGGTGGTATTATTTCTCCTTAAACATTTGGTAGAACTCCTGTGGGAAGCCGTCGGCTCTCGTCTCTTGTTGGTTGGGAGATTTCTTCTTATTATTTTAGTTTCCTTCCTGGTTATCAGTGTGTTCACATTTTCTATTTCTTCTTGTTTCAGTTTTAGTAGGTTATACATTTCCAGAAATGCAGCCATTTCTTCAAGATTGCCTAATTTGTTGGCATATAGTTGCTCATAACATGTACTTAAAATTATTTTTATTTCCTTGATGTTGAGCATGATCTCTCCTCTTTCATTCATTATTTTATTAATTTGGGTCCTTTCTCTTTCTTTTTGATAATGTGGGTAGGGATTTTGATGTAATTAACTCTTTGAAAGATCCAGCTTCTAATTTCATTGATCTGCTCGACTCTTTTGGTTTCTATTTCATTGATTTGTGCACTAATCGTTATTGTTTCTTTCTTCTGCTTGGTGTAATCTTTATTTGCTGTTCTTCCTCCAACTTCTAGAGTTTTAAGGTTAGTTTGTGTACTTGAGACTTTTCTAATTTTTTTTTTTTTAAAGGCTTGCATTGCCATGTACTACCCTCTTAGGACTGCCTTTGCCACATTCGAAAGGTTTTGAACAGTTGTGTTTTTATTCTCATTGGTTTCCATGCAACTTTATAATTCTTCTTTAATATCCTGGTCAACCGTTCATTCTTTAGTAGACTTCTCTTTTACCTTCAAATGTTTGAGTTCCTTCCAAACATCCTCTTGTAATTGAAATCAAGTTCAAAGCATCATGCCCTGAAAATATGCCAGGGATAATCCCAATCTTTTGATATGGGTTGAAAAACAATTTGTGACCCTGTATGTGATTTATTCTGGAGAATGTTCCATGTGCACTTGAGAAGAATGTGTATCCTGTTGCTTTAGATGGAATGCTCTATATATCTGTGAAGTCCATCTCATCCACTGTGTCATCCAAAGCCCTTGTTTCCTTGTTGATCTCCAGTTAGATGTCCATTACAGTGAGTGGGATATTGAAATTCCCTATATTGTATTACTATCAAGGTGTTACTTTAATTTGATTATTAATATACATATATAAATCACTGCTCCCAAGTTAAAAACATACATATTTATAATTTTTCGATCTTCTTGTTGGAAAGACCCTTTACTTATGATATACTGTTTCTCCTCATCCCTTTCTACAGACTTTGGTTTAAAATCTGATTTTTCTGATATGAGGATTGCCACTCCAGCTTTCTTTTGATGCCCATTAGCATGAAAAATGGTTTTCCACCCCCTCACTTTCAATCTGGAGGTGTCTTTGAGTCTAAAATGTGTCTCTTATAGACAGCATATCAATGCATCTTGCTTTTTTAATGTAATCTGATACCCTGTGTCTTTCCATTAGTCCCTTTGGCCCATTTACATTCAGAGTAACTATTGAAAGATATGACTTTAGTGCTATTGTACTAACTTTAAAGTCACTGATTCTGTAGGTTGTCTCTGCTCCTTTCTGGTCTATGTTACTTTTGGACATTCTCTTCACTTAAAGGATCTCCTTCAATATTACTTTTAGAGCTGGTTTAGTGATCAGAAATTCTTTCAGTTTCTGTTTGTCCTGAAAGCCTTCGCTCTCTCCTATTTTGAATGACAGCCTTGCTGGATAAAATATTCTTGGTTTCCTATTTTTCTTATTTAGCACTCTAAATATATCATGCCAGTCTTTTCTGGCTTGCCAGGTCTCTTGGATAGGTCTCTGCAAGTCTAATGTCTCTACTTTTGTAGGTTATGGACGTCTTGTCCCAAGCTGCTTTCAGGATTTTCTTTTTGTCTCTGAGATTTGCAAGTTTCATTGTTATGTGTCAAGGTGTTGATCTATTTTTATTGATTTCAGGGTGATTCTCTGTGCCTCATGGACTTGAATGCCTGTTTCCTTCCTCAGATTAGGGAAATTATCAGCCATGATTTGCTCAAATATGCCTCATGGACATTTCTTCCTCTTCCTCTCAGACCCCAAAAACTCTAATATTATTTTATTTATGGGATCACTCATTTATCAAGTCCCCCCCTTACCCTCTGGTTTGATTAGTTGTTTTTCTTTCTTTTTTCTGGCTTCCTTCCTTCCTTTGCATTATCTTTTCTTCTGTGTCACTGACTCTCTCTTCTGTGTCATTTACCTTACCTGTAAGAGCATCCATTTTAGATAGCAGTTAAAGTATTCTTAGTTTAAGCCTGATTAAATTTTATTTCTGCATTAAGAGATTCTCTAGTGAGTTTTATGCTTTTTTCAAGCACACTTGGTAACTTTATAATCATTATCCTAATTTCCAGCTCTGGCATTTTACTTATACCCATATTGCTTATATCTATGGTGGAGAGTATCACCTATAGTTCTTTCTTTTGTTGTGATTTCCTCCTTCTAGTCATTTTACCCAGAGAAGAATGGAAGAAAGAGACAACAAAATAAAAAATATCAACCACGATTGAAATGAAACACACACTAGACAAATCCAAACAGGTCAGAAACTAAAAAAAAAAAAAAAAAAAAAAAAAAAAAAAAAAGGTGGTTAGAGAGATTATAATCTCCCAGGTGGACAAAACATAGTGATCCACTGGGTTCTGGATGTAATTTGGTCTATTACAAGACACTAAATCGCAAAACTGTAAAGAAAGCAAAACTTATATAAACAAAAATAAAATTGCAACAGTGAAAGGAAGCTAAAAATGAAGAATAAATCTATAAAATGTAAATTTAGAAATGAAAGTTAAAAAATACTTAAAAACAAAGAATTAATAAAATTAGAAACCAGTTGTGGTGCCTGGGTGGCTCAGCCACTTAAGCTATTGCCATTGGCTCAGCTCATGATCTCCAGGTTTTGAGATTGAGCCCTTCATCTGGTTCCCTCCTCAGCAAGGAAACTACTCTCTCTCTTTCCCTCTGTGATTCCCCCTTGCTCATTCTCTCTCTCACACACGTATAAACAATATGTTTTAAAAAATAATAACATAAGAAACAAGTTGAAAAGATAAAAAGAATAAAAGAATAAGAGATTTTAACCTGAAAGTTAAATGACTCTTGAGAAAAAGTTAAATGACTCTTGAATTCTGTATACTATTTTCTCCCAGTGCTGGAGTTTTAAAGACCTCTGTGCTCCAAAAATTGGGTGTTCCCTGTTGTTTCTGCTGGTCTTCTAGGAGAACCAGCTGCACTGATTCTCAGATGTCTTTGCCTGGGCAGATTTGCACAACAACTTGCCAGGGTCTGGGCTCAGTGTAAGCTTTCTGATTGCTCTATGTGACTTTTATTCACTGAAGACCCTCTGTGCCTCTTTGGAGGATGAAAATAAAAATGGATTCATGCCAGTCTCCAGCCCTGTTGCTAAAAGATCAGAGCCCCTTCTCTTCAGCAAGTCTTCAGGGATAAGCAGTTTTCAGTTCTGTGTGTGCCAAACTGCACACACAGAACCACACTGATCCTCCCAGGGAAAAGTGGAGGGTCAACACATTTCTGCCCTTTGGAGGTCCCCCACATAGAGAATGGTCACTCGATCATGGTGCAGTTTGCAGTTTATGGCAAACTGAGCTGAGAGCCCCCTCCCTGTCTCACTGAACATAACTGGTTTCTCTCCTCTAATGGATTGGGAATTCTGCAGCTCAGGCACCTCTGTTCTTTCTGTGACCCCAGGAATCCTGAGACCACACTGACCCACCTAGGATTCTGCCCCACTTTGCCACCTGAGCACCTTTTAGGAAGGGACATCTCTCCCTGGAACATACTTCTGAAGAGTCTGAATTTGCCTTTCAGGGCTAAATCACTTTCTGGTAGCCAGCTTATGGATGCTCCCTCCCCCTACCATCTATCTTCCGAATATACCCTCAGATTCATTTTTCTGCACCTCCCACCTTGCAAAAAGTGCCCACTTTTCATTTGTAGAACTTCAGCAAATCTGTTTTTACATCTCAAGTTGAATTCATAGGTGGTCAGAATGGTTTGATAGTTATCTGGCTAAATTTAGGGACAAGATGAAATGAGGTCCCTTACTCTTCCACAATCTTGCCTCTCCCAATAAATTTTTAATAACTAAATGGATCATCACTTTGTCTCCTGATTCTCCCACTTTATTCCTATCATTTCTCATTCTGCATGGCTATTTAGTGCTAGTGAAAAATTATTCCCAGTGACTCTACACTTTCTCCAGGAAAACACCATAATCTTTTTCATGAAGTCATAATATATTTCATGATAAAGTGCAGTCTTTCTTTCCCCTGACTTGAACCACCACTATCAGACTTCCTTTTGCCTTGACACTCTACATGTTAGTTTCAGTGACTTTACTGTTTAAGAGACTATGTTCTATGTTTTAACATGCACCTCCTTTTCTTTTCTTTTATTTCTTTTTTTTCCTTTTTTTTTTTTTTTTTTTTTTTTTTGCAAATGCTCTTCTTTATCCAGAATTTTCCCTTTCAATCTGTCTGTTCAGCCATCATATAACCATTTTTCAAGTTACAACTGCCACACCAATTTTAATTTACTTCTCCAGCATACTTTTGCTCTTCTTACTCTGGCATCTAAAAGACATTTTAATGCTATTTCATATTTATTATACTATGTGCCTTATGTTGCTAAATTCTCTTTTTTTTCCTAAGAATTATAATTACTAATGTGCTGAGATTCATCCAATCCTAGGTCACCCAAAAACCAAAGCCTTTGTAACTCATGGTGGAACCAATGGCATCTATGAGGCGATCCACCATGGGATTCCAATGGTGGGCATTCCCTTGTTTGCGGATCAACCTGATAACCTTGCTCACATGAAGGCCAAGGGAGCAGCTGTCAGTCTGGATTTCCACACACTGTCTAGTACAGATTTGCTCAATGCATTGAGGATGGTCATTAATAACCCTTCGTGAGTATTATGTTTTTTTTCATTAATAGTATTTAGAGATAGGTTCTTCTATCAATGATGACTATGCATTTCATCCTGTATTTAAGAAGCTAATTTTGAAATATTAATATGTATAACTGATCTTAAACTTACCTTTATTTTCAACCAGACATTTTTTTGCAAAGTTGCTTTTTAATCTCATTGATTTAATGGGCTGCAACAATTTTCTATATGAGCAAATGCAAAAGTTGTATATGGAATTGTAAGGACACAGTTTTAAAAATATGATAGAATTCCTAGAATGAAAGAATGAAGAATTTGCAGATATGTAAAATAACTTTCAATTCAGCAACAAAAATTTCCAAAACTATAAATCTTTTTGCCCAAGCATTAATTTTCATTTTTATTTTAATATATTTTATAATATGTGATTTATGTACCATAATATTTAAGGTACAAAAAAATCAAACATATGTAGTATGTTACAGAATTATGAAGCCATGACTATAATCTAAGTTTGGGACATTTTCATTAACCCAAAAAGAATTGCATATGACTTAGAAGTCATTTCCCATTCCTCTTGCCTTAAGTAAACAATCTCCTTTCTGGCTCTTCTAATTGCTGTATTCTGTATATTTCATACAAATGGAATCATACAATTTATGGCCTTTTGTACCTGGCTTCTTTCACTTGGCATATTTTCAAGTTTCACTGATGTGGTAGTTTTGCATTGCTGAATAATATCCTATGGTATGGATATATTACAATCTATTTTTCATTCATCAGTTCATGAACATTTTGATTATTTCCACATTTAGGAATTATAAAGATTACAACATATGTTATTGTGTGAACAAATTTTTTCACTTCTTTTGGAAATGAAAGGAAATTTTTGGAAATTATAGGAGTAGAATTGCTGGTCATATGTTAACTCTGTGAAGAACTGCAAAATGATATCTAAATGAGATGCACCATTTTACATTTCCAACAGCTGAGTATGGGAGAGTCAAGTTCTTTACATCATTACCAATACTTGTTATCATCTTTTTTTTTTTTTTTTTAAGATTTATTTATTTATTTATTTTAGAGATCACAAGTAGGCAGAGAGACAGGCAGAGAGAGATGAGGAAGCAGGCTCACCACTGAGCAGGGAGCCTGATTCAGGGCTCAAGCCCAGGACCCTGAGATCATGAACTGAGCTGAAGGCAGAGGCTTAACCCACTGAGCCACCCAGGTGCCTCTATCATCTGTTTTATTATAGACATCCCAGTGGTTGTAAAGTGCTCTCTCCTTGTGCTCTTGATTAGCATTTCCCTTAGAGCCTAAGTTATTAAGCATCTTTTCATATGTCAGTTGCCATCCATTTATCCTCTTTAGAGAAATGTCTATTCCAGTTCTTTGATAATTTTTAAATTTCATGATTTGTCTCACCTTATTAAAGAACTTCTTATGTGTTATGAAAATAACACATTAGCAGATAGATGATTTGATAATGTTTTCTTCCATTCTGGTTGACTTGATTTTTCACTTTCTTGATTGTGTCCTTTGAAGAGAAAACTTTTTAAAGATGATAAGACAAATAAAGAAATTTTCTATATTACACAGGAAAATAATGTGTGGGAATTTGTAGTGCCTAGCACAGTAACCACGAATTTGGTATTTGTTACTACTATCAGTATTAATATTATATTAGGAGGGTATCATCTAAAGAATTAGCGAAAAATGTGTTATCAAGAAGAAAATGGTAGAATAATGAACTAATAAAATACTTTAAATAGATAAGAAAGAAAAAGAAATATATGGCAGTTTGGAGAAATAGAACAGAAAATCGAGAATGAGACAGTAGGTAAAAATATAAATATGCCAGCACTTACATTAAACTTAAACAGATTACATAATTTAAAGACAAATGTTGTCAGAATGCATTTTAAAAACTATATACTGTTTATAAGACATGTTCACACAGAAATATAGGAGAGGATTTTAAGTACAAAGTTAGAAAATGATCTATTTTAGCAGTAACCATTTAGAAAGATGTTGTGCCTATGCGACGATCAGACACAGTACTCCAGAATGACTAACAAAAATAAAGATACATATTTCATAACGATACATAGACTGATCTGTCAAAACAACAAAACAAATTAGTACCCAGTGACACCTACTATGAAAATATCAAAATGCAGCACATGTAGACAAAAGAAAAAACAAATACACAACTCTATAGTCATAATATTGAGTTTTCAAACATCTTTCTAATAACATAGAAAAAGAAGACAAAAAAAGAAAGAAAGAAGAAAGGAGGAAAGGAAGGATGGATGGATGGAGAAGATAATGGAATGACTAAATTCCTAAATGATTTCAAGGATTCAATTTGAAATAAAACTATCTGACATACATATACATCATCAAATATAACACAACAGAGAATACATATATGTCAAGGATGGAATAGATACTGGAATTAACCATATGCTGGGCTATATACCAAGAGTAAATTTGGAAAATCTAAATCATCAACAGTATACTGTCCAGCCTTACTGGAAGTCACTTAGAAATTGTCAAAAAGAAAGATAATGGAAACATCTTTAAATTTTGGAAATTAAGCAATATACTTCTACATAATTCAGTCAATAAAGAAATCACAACCCTAAATAACCTTCTTCTGAGCAATTCCACTTTCACATTATATAGAAACACAACTGTATGAACATGTAAATCTAAAGAAATACACAAGATTTTTATGAAAGCTTTAGTAATAAAGACTAAAAAATTGTTAACACAAGTGTCCATTGATCATTAAATGAAGAAATACTCTGCGGTAGTGCCAAACAATGGAATACTATACAGTAATAGAATTAACCGACAACTATTAGATAAAAGACAAAAGGAAATGAGTATTATCTTGTTATTCTGATCCATAAATAATAAAAGCTAATCTATGATGACTAAAAAAGTCAGAGAAGATGGGATCCTCCTGGATAGTGTGTGATACCCCATATCAATATCTTAATGGTAGGTATGTTATTATATCTACTTCACAATAATATTCTAGCTAATTTTGAATTTATGAGCTATTCAGTTAAGTCTATGTGCATTTTTCTTATGTTATATATTTAAATATTATTATGGAAAATATATTTTAAAATTCTAGGTTTCAAAGAGTAGCACACACACGCATGCACACACACACATCCCAAATGTCTAAGGGTGCTTGATAGTGTGGCCCAGAAAAGCCTGAGATGGAACACAGAGCTGGTCATCTATCAAGATGTAGAAGCAGCTTTGGAGTGTTGCAGAAAAGAGTGTCCAGCAGAGAGACAGAGGGGACAGAAAGTGCAAAGGTGCTTAAGTGAGGACATGTTTGGCAACTTTAGTGAACTCCTAGCAGGCCTTTATGCCTGCAACAGAGTGTACATGGGACAAAGTGACAGGAGGAGAGGTTGCCAGGGGGCTGTATCTGTAAGATCCTATAGTCCAAAACCCATAGCTGGATTTTATTTTAAAGGTAATGAGAAGCGAGATGGAAATTTTGAGCAGGGGAGTGCCATGATCTGATATCGGTTTCAAAAATCAGACTGGCTACATGATGGAAAATAAAGAGTAGAGGATAGAAGAGTGGAGACAGAGACCAGTGAGGTGGCATTTTATTTACCATGACACAATTCCCTTTGCTGCTTCATGAGGTCATTCGACAAGTGCATTCCCACCATCTCATTTACAGCTGTTACAAGGGCCCATAGCATTTCCTCTGTTAGAAAAGATCAAACTATCACACTGCACTTCCATTTTCACTTCTTAGAATAGTTGGTGATGGGAAAATTCCAATTTAAATGCCAAATCTCCAGTGCGGATCCAAATAAAAAAAACATACTGCTTCTGTAACTCTATGACATATATTTTGAAGCATTTGTATGGCCCTTTTCAAAAACCTTTCATGGGAATTATACGATTAGGCAAATGAGCTTCCTTTCAATGTCGGTATCTTTATGTTTCTGTTTAGATACAAAGAGAACGCTATGAGATTATCAAGGATTCACCACGACCAGCCTATAAAGCCCTTGGATCGAGCCGTCTTCTGGATAGAGTTTGTCATGCGCCACAAAGGAGCCAAACACCTGAGGCCGGCCTCCCATGACCTCACCTGGTTCCAGTACCACTCTCTGGATGTGATTGGGTTCCTGCTGGCCTGTGTGGCAGCTGCTATATTTGTCACCACACAGTGTTGTCTGTTCTGTTACCGGAAGTTTGCAAAAACAGGGAAGAAGGAAAAAAAGGAGTAGTTACATCAGGGGCCTCAAGCTGGTATGCCTCACAAATGGGACGCATCCAGTTTATTCCAGCAAGAAGCTGTGATAGAAGGTTTCTTCCTCCTGTGACAAAATGACCTTTCACCACTTAGCTTCTCAGAATGAAATCTGTTTCGAAGGGATTTACAGCCTATTTAAGAGTTAGAAACGTCATGCCAAAAGGAAAACTGGAAAAAAATAAATAAAAGAAAAATAAAACTGTATGGGTATTTATTGAAACATTATTCTAAATCAAAAGTCATCTCCCTCCAAAAGTTATTGATCTTAACTGTGTTTCAAACATTGTGTATGGACACAAGAACATTATGAAAGCTATGCAGAATATCTTTATTATCGTCAAATACTCAGAATATGTTAACTTAATTTGGGGCTAGAATATGGTAGTTTTGTCCTTTGCTAGAGAAACGACAGGTAATTAAAATTGTGTAAAATGATTTATTTGTCCATTTCATTTTGGGAGACCACTGATTCTCCACAGTAAGATCCAGCCTCAGTGTCACTCCTTACCTAAGAACAGGGCAAATTCTTGGGTTACATCCAGCTTATCACTTTCCAGCAGAACATATGTGAATTTAGAAATCTACCACCTACAATTTTCCTATTATAAAACTGAGCTTCTCAACTGGTTACGCTTCTGACTCTTGGTTTCAGCAAAGGTTAGGATCTCAAGGCGGTGAGATCAAGAGATCAAGCCCCAGAGTTGGGCTCTGGGCCCAGAAAATAGTCTGCTGAAGGTTATCTCCCTTAGCTTCTCACTCCCCCTGCTCTGGGGAACTATCTCTCCAAAATAAAAAAGAATCTTAAAAACAAAACAAAACAAAACAAACTGAGCTATTTATGACAGACTTCATTTCATTAACTTATTCTCTTTACCTCAGAGTCCTTTAAAAAGATTTACTTGGTGGCTTCCACGATCATTCTACCCTTTGATAATGGCAGTAAAGTCTCACTTGTAGATTGGATAATATAGGACACACTCCCTAAGGAACTTACTGAACTTTCACTCTCTCCTATTGAGAGGGAAGGGGCTGCCATGCCTACCAGGGAGGTAGTCATCACCTTGTAGGCTGAAGAGGCCCATTAGAGTAGCACCTCATCCCCTGAAGCAGAGGCTGGTGGCCAGAGTCTGATGACTGGTTCTTGTGGCCCAGAAGGATGCCCAGGGTGGATGTGAGATGCTGCTCCAAAGGGCATGCCCAGCACTGGCACCTGGAGGTAGCCTCCATGCTAGTAGTGGGCTTTCATGAAGTTGGCTACCCCCAGACCTGTTCTGGTACTCGGCAACCCAGCCCAGGCCCCCTGGACCCTGTGGACTACGACACAGTGGGAATAAACAGCCTGGCTTGCCAAGTGCTGCATGGCTGGCAGCCTTCGGCCAACCTAGTCTTTACAACTTCAGCCTGGCTGTGTGCCTCAGTTCACCCAAAGGTGTACATGCCCTACATGGTACCTAGCCAGACACTGCTATTTTAGTACGACTGGGGCATGTGGCTGATTGCACAAACAATGGCACATTCACTAACCTGGTGTACATCTTCTGTGTGCTAGCCACATGGACGCTGCTGTGGGCCACTGCCCTGAGCTTAGAGGGTCCAATCACAGCCCACCACTCCTTCAGTGGGCCTTGCCACAGCTTCGTATTCCGCTTACTGACAGCACCCCAGCAAAGACTGGTGACCAGCCATGCAGATAAATGTCTGGGTACCTGGTGCCATTACTGAGATCCTTGCTGTCTGCAAGCTCTGAAAGGGGGCATGGATCACCGCAGGCCTGCGCCTGTCTTGATTTGGCAGCCTGTTCTTCTCTGATGCCTTCAGAGGACACTGATGCTGTATTGAGCTGCAAAGCCACAGTCCCACATGCTGCTTGCAGGGAGTGGCATGCTATGAAGCTCTCTATGGCTCCTGAGCCTTGGCTAACAAATACTTAAGGTCAGCATGTTGTCTGGTAAGACATTCTTTGGCTTTTATTTCTACTTCAAGTGATAGAATATATCCTACAGAAGTAAGTGTTTAAAATGTAAATTGTTTTACTTACCTGTGAAGTGATCATTACAGTAAATATTCTTAATTAGTGCCAGAGTGAGATAATTACTACTTAGCAAGCTAAGGAAACCACCTTTATATTCTGTCAGTTTCTCTTATAAATGGCTATTTTTTTTTTTTAATTAACTTCAGGGTCCATCTTATTTGAACACATGTAACACTTTATTTTATGGCCAGAACCCCAAGTACTATACTGAATTGAGGTGAAACAGTGATTATTCCAATCGCCTTCACAATTTCAGGGAAAACCTTTACCTGTTTTACCAATATTCCCTGGTACTGCCTTACTGTAGATAAATATTCTATCAAATTAAGGAAATGCCCTTCTGCTAAAAAAGAAAAAAAAAAAAAGAATCTGAGAAAACTGTTTTTATGAAGTATAATGCAGAATGAGGCTTTCAAATAAAAATTTTTAAAAAGATTTTATTTATTTATTTGATAGAGAGAGAGATCAGAAGTAGGCAGAGCAGCAGGCAGAGAGAGTAGAGGAAGCAGTATCCCAATTGATCAGAGAGCCCAATGTGATGCTCGATCTTAGGAACCCAAGATCACGACCGCAGCCGAAGGCAGAGGCTCAACGCACTGAGCCACCCAGGCACCCTCAAATAAATTTTAAACATACTGTTTAACCATGCATTTCTACCTCTAGGTATCAGTCATGTAGAAATACACATGCACATGTTTATGGACAGCATATTCCCAGAAGTACCTAAATATCTATCAAACATACCTCCAATGAAAGACATAATATATACAATAATTACACAGAAGACTTTGTTACAGGCAATATTGTTGCATGTTCCCATCACATTGCTAAATGACAAAGTTCTAGAAAAAACACAATCATGATACTCTCTTTTGGAAATAAAATAAAATACACGTAAATTTGTACAAACACAAAAGAAACATTCTGAAAGAACACCCAGAACATCAAATGATGGTAATTTAGACATTTATACATGTCTTTATCTTTTGACATTTTACAACATGGTTTTCATGTATTAATTATACTGAATAAAAAAAATCTGCTAATGAAATAAACATATTATTTCAATATAACAAGTTCCAAGATTTTGTTATTGTGCTATCAGGTCAGTAATGTCAGTCAGAATACTGGAATTGACCAAAATCTGATATACCATCGATTGTTAAAAATTTGGGCCCCTTTTCCATGTTTAGGAAATCTTTCATCTAAAATATCTAGTAATAAATATGTTAGAATGTTTATTAAAAATTTCAATACATGTGAAGATCTAAATGCACAATTCTTAACTATTTTACTGTGTTTTTAATGTGAATATTTCATGAATTTTACAATAGCTTAGTGACCTCTGCTGGCTGGTTTTTAAAAGATTATAGTGTGATGGACATTGGGGAGGGTATGTGCTATGATGAGTGCTGTGACTTCTGTTAGATTTATGAATCACAGATTATCACCCCTGAAACAATAACACATAATATGTTAATAAAAAGTTTATTTTATGGTAATTTTAAAACATGACTACAAATAGCAGCAACTTGAGTATTTTCTAATTATCACCAGATGTGTGAGTGAAGATCCTTTGGATGATTATATCTCAGCCATTATATAACTGTAACCTACTGAGAAACCCAAGAATCAATGCAAAGAACCTACTGCCTGAGCCCAGCTGACACCCAGAACTATGAGAGATAATAATAAAAAGATTATTGATGCTGTAGGCCCCTACATATGGGGGCAGGTTGTTCTGAAGAGAAAGAACTCAGTAATAATATTACTACATTTATAAAAAATTATACATATAGGAAAATAATATAACTAAGAAATACCTAAAAAAAATTGGAGCTACAAATGTTACATTTTGAAAATAACTGTAGCTTAGAATGCACGCAGCATACACTAGAAACACTCCCTGAAGCACTAGGCCCTGGACAGTATAGACCTCTTCTTAATATAGCCATTACTCTCAGGAGAAAGAAGCAAAACAGGCTTTCCTAACACAGAGAAAACAGAGATCTATAGAGAATGTCAAGATAGAGAAATTCACCCTAAAAGTAAAAATAATAAGTCATCACAGGCAGAGATCTAATCAACACAAATATAAGTAATATGCTTGAACTGGAATTTAAATCAACCATCATAAAGATACAAGCTGGGATTACAAAAAGCCTACAGGATACCAGTAAATCCCTTACAACACAGATAAGAGCTAGTCAGACCAAAGGGGGCGGAAAACAGAAAAAGTAAAAGGCTCTAAATACAATGCAATACCACCCAGATATAATGACCACAGGGATGGAAGTATCAGAAGAATGACTAAGTGATATAGAAGATAAAACTATGGAAAATAATGAAGCTGAAAAGAATAGTGAAAAAAATATATTGGACATGAATGTAGACTTTGGGAACTCAGTGACTGCAGAAAGTGTAGGAACTTTCTTATCATAGGAATCCCAAAGAAGAAGAAAGGGGAAAAGGGGTTGAAGTTTTATTTGAGTAAAGTATAGCTGAAAACTTCCTTTATCTGAGGAAGGAAGCAGACATCTAAATTCAGGAGGCACAGAGAACACTCAACAAAATCAACAAAATCAGGCCAACACCAAGACTTATTGTAATACTATTTGCAAAATATAAAGATAGGGAAAGAATTCTGAAAGCAGTGAGGGAAAAGATATCCCTAAACTACAAGGGAAAACAAATCAATTATCAGTAGATTTACACAGAAACTTGTCAGACCAAAAGAGAGTGGCATGATATATTCAACAAACTGAATGGGAAAAATATGCAGCCAAGAACACTTTATCCAGCAAGATTGCCATTCAGAATAAGAGAGCTAAAGTGTTTCCAGGACAAACAAAAACTAAAGGAGTTTGTGACTACTACACTAGTCCTACAAGAAAAAATAAAGTGACTCTTTGAGCGGGAGAGAAAGACCAAAAGTGACAAGACTAGAATGGAACAGAGAAAATCTCAGGAAACAATGAAAAAACAAGTAATAAAATAACATTGAATACATATCTATGAATAATTACTCTGAAGGTAGATGGATTAGAATTGTAAGACAAGACCCATCTGTAATCTGCCTACGAGAAACTCATTTTAGACCTAAAGCCACCTGCAGATTGAAAGTGAGGGAATGGAGGAATATTAAACAAGCAAATGAATGAAAAAACAGAAACAAAAACAAAAAACAGAGAAGTAATACATATATGAGACAAATGAGATTTTTAAGATGTTTGTTTATTTGACAGATTGAGATTACAGGTAGGCAGAGAAATAGGCAGAGAGAGAGGAGGAAGCAAGCTCCCTGCTGAGCAGAGAGCCTGTGCAGGGCTTGATCCCCGGACCCTGGGATCATGACCTGAGCCGAACACAGAGGCTTTAACACACTGAGCCACTGAAGTGCCTTGACAAATGAGATTTTAAACCAAAGATTGTAACAAGGAATGAAGAAGGGCATTATATCATGATAAAGGGGACTATCCAACAAGAGGATCTAACAATTGTAAATATTCATGCCCCCAACTTGGAATACCAAAATACATAAAACAACTAATAACAGACATAAAGGAACTCATTGGTAATAAAGCAATAACCATAGGGGACTTTAACATCCAACTCACAATAATGGACAAATCACCTCAACAGAAGCTCAACAAGGAAACAATGGCTTTGAATGACACACTGGACCAGGTAGACTTAACAGATACATTCAAAACATTTCATCCTAAAGCACCAGAATACATATTCTTTTCAACTGCACATGGGACATTCTGCAGAAAAGATCCCATACTAGGTCACAAATTGGGCCTCAAGAAGTACAAAAATATTGAAATATTTTCCAACCCCAATACTAGGATAATGAAGTCAACCACAAGAAAAAATTTGGAAAGACCATGAATTCATGGAAATTATAAAGCATGCTACTAAGGAAAGGATAGGTCAAAGAGGAAATTAAAGAAGAAATTTTAGATGGAAAAAAATGAAAATGAAAATATAAAAGTCAAATATCTTTGGGATGCAGTAAAAGCAGTCATAAGAAGGAAGTATATTGCAACACAGGTCTACCTCAAGAAGCAAGAAAAGTCTCAAACACAATTTAACCTTACACCTAATGGAGCTAGAAAAAGAAGTGCATATAAATCCTAGCACCAGCATAAGAAATGAAATAAATATTAGAGCAGACATAAAAAATATAGAAAAAAAACAGATCAATGAAAATAGAGCTGATTCTTTGAAAGAATTAATATAATTAATAAACCTCTAGCCAAATATATCAAAAAAGGAGAGAAAGGACCCAAATAAATAAATAAAATCACAAATGAAAGGGGAAGGATACAACCAATACCACAGAAATACAAACAATAAGAGCATATTATGAAAAATTATATGCCAATGAGTTGGGCAATCTGGAAGAAATGGATAAATTCCTAGAAACATACAAATTATCAAAACTGAAAAAGGAAGAAGTAGAATATTTGAACAGACCCATTACCAGGAAAGAACTTGAATCGTAATCAAAACTCTCCCAACAAACAAAGACCAGAGCCAGATGGCTCCCCAGGGGAATTCTACCAGACATTTAAAGAAGAGATAATACCTGTTCTTTTCAAATTGTTCCAAAATAGAAATGTAAGGAAAACTTCCAAACTCATTTTACAAGGCAAGCATTACCTTCATTCCAAAACCAGACAAAGACACTACTAAAAAGGAGAGATACAGGGCAAGACCCCTGATGAACATGGATGTAAAACTTCTCAACAAGACTCTAGCAAATCAAATCCAATAGCACATTAACAGATTTAGTTGCTATGATCAAATGGGATTTATTCCTTGGGCTGTAGGGGTGGCACGATATTTTGAAATCAATCAATATGATACACAATACACGATCCTCTCCATAGATACAAAAAAAAAGCATTTGACAGAATACAGCAACCATTATTCAAACTGCAACAAAGTAGATACAGATGGAACATAACTCAACATCATAAACCTCATAGACAAAAGACCCACAGCTAATATCTTCAATAGGAAAAAAACTGAGAGCTTTTCCCCTAGGGTCAGGAGCATGAAACAGATGTCCACTCTCACCGCAGTTGTTCAACATAGCACTAGAAGCCCTAGCCTCATCAATCAGCAAACAAAAAGAAATAAAAGGCATCCAAATTGGCAAGGATAAATTCAAACTTCACTCTTTGCAGATGACCTGTTACTCTACAGAGAAAACACAAAAGACTCTACCAAAAATTTGCTGGAACTGATACATCAATTCAGCAAAGTTGCAGGATATAAAATCAATGTACAGAAATCTGTTGCACTTCTATTAATCAATAATGAAGCAGTTGGAAGAAAAATCAAAGAATCAATTCCAAATGCACTTTTTATAAATGCACCAAAAACTATAACATACCTAAGAATAAATCTAATCAAATGAGTGAAAGATATGTACTCTGAAAACCATAGAACACTCATGAAAGAAATTGAGGAACTGAAGGATGTGTGAAGAACTTACACAACTCAACACCAAAAACAACAGAAAAAGTAATCCAGTTAAAAAGTGGGCAGAAGACATAAACAGACATTTTTCCAAAGAAGACATACAGAAGGCTAATAGACTCATGAAAAGATGCTAAACATCACTTACTATCAGGAAATATGAATCAAAACTACAAGGAGATATTACTTCACAACTGTTAGAATGGCTAAAATCAACAACATGGCAAACAACAGGTGCTGGCAAGGATGTAAAGAAAGGGGAACCCTCTTGCACTGTTGATGGAAATGCAAACTGGGGCAGCCTCTGTGGAAAACAGTATGGAGATTCCTCAGAAAGTTAAAAATAGACCTACCCTATGATCCAGGGATTGCTCTACTAGATATTGACCCAAAGAACATAAAAATACTGATTTGAAGGGACACACACATTACTATGTATATAGCAGCATTATCAACAATTTTTTTCTTACAAAAATTACAAAATTTTTTTTCGTACACCCTCATGAACAAAACCCACTCCACCTTTTCCTGTATACTGCCTTTGCAGTCATGTTTCTTAAATTCCCTACATTTAATTCCTTGAGGACCTCTAAAATTAATCCTTAAAGCTACATGAGAACCGGATGGTGCTCACAATTTTTTATCAAGCATTAACATTTGGATCAAAGTATCATCATAGTGGTCTCAATAATCTAATTAGCAGTCCTGACAAGCTAAGCAAGTAATATTGCTAGGATCTGGTTATCACCAGTGAGCACACTGCTTAACCTTGAAGAGGGTAAGCAATCAATGACTGATGAATGGATAAAGAGATGGTTCATGTATGCAATGGAATATTACTCAGCCATAAAAAAGAATGAAATCTTGCCATTTGCAAAGACAAGGATGGAACTAGAGAGTAGTATGCTAAGCGAAATAAGTCAGAGAAAGACAAATACCATATGATTTCACTCATATGAGGAATTTAAGAAATGAAAGTGATTAACATATGAAAAGGAATAAATAAGAGAGAGAGAGAGAGAGAGAGACAGGCAAACCAGACAAAAGAATCTTAACTACAGAAGACAAACTGATGGTTACCAGAGGAGGTGGGTAGGGAATTGCTTAAATGCACCAGGTGTTCTATGGAAGTGGTGAATCACTAAATTCTACACCTTAAACTAATATTATACTCTATGTTTACTAACTGGGAATTTAAATAAAAACTTGGAAGAAAAGATCAACACGACCTATACATTTGGAATATGACCCACTCTTTCATCATGCACTCAACTCATTGCAACAGAAACTTCAATGTTAGTAGATACAGATAAGATGAACTATTAAATAGACTCAAGATGAAAATGAAAATCTGAATAGGCCTAAAACAAAAATAGATTGAATCTGCAATCAAAAAAATACCTAGAGGGCGCCTGGGTGGCTCAGTGGGTTGGGCCGCTACCTTCCGCTTGGGTCATGATCTCAGGGTCCTGGGATCTAGTCCCGCGTAGGGCTCTCTGCTCGGTGGGGAGCCTGTTTCCTCCTCTCTCTCTCTCTCTGCCTGCCTCTCTGCCTGCCTGTGATCTCTCTCTGTCAAATAAATAAATAAAATCTTTAAAAAAAAAATACCTAGAAAGTAAAGTTCATGCCCAAATGAATTCACTGATAATTTTAAGAATTTAAAGGATTAATATCAGTTCTTCAAAAAGATCTTCCAAATAATAGAAAAGGAGTAAATATTTGCCAACATATTCAATAAGGCCCTGATATTACCAATACATAGGGACAGTTCTAGAAAACATTACAGACCAATATTTCTTATGAATATAGATTCAATAGTCCTCAACAAATGCTAGTTAGCCAGTTCCAAGGATATGCAATAAACAATCTAAAATGAAATTAAGGGTCTCAGTACAATACCATCAAAAGAACAAAATATTTCATAAATTGAACAAGAAAGTGCAAAATTTATACTGTGGAAACTACAAAACATTGCGGGAAGATACTTTAAAATTTCTAAATAAAAGGAAGGCCTCTCATATCCAAGCATTTAAACAGCATTTTTGTAATAGCAATTCTTCAATTGATATACAGCTCAACAAAATCTCTATCAAAACCCCAGCTGACTCTTATATGAATTGGCAAGCCAGTCTTAAAATTCATATAGGTGTATTAAAGGACCTAAAATAAATATAGTCAAACAATCTTTAGATTGGAAGAATTACACTGGTTTTAAAAATAATTACACTGCACTGGGTATTGTATGTAAGGTATGAATCATTAAATCCTACATGTGAAACTATTATACTGTATGTTAACTAACTGGAATTTAAATTAAAACTTGGAAGAAAAAAAATTCTAAATGACAGTAATCAAGAGAGTGTGACTTGGGCATACAAATAAGCATGTGGAACAACAGAATAGATTTTAGAACCAGAAATAGTCTTACACAGTGTTGGCCAGTTCATTTTTGAGAAGGGAATAAACACTCTTTTATTTTTATTTTATTTATTTATTTGACAGAGATCACAAGTAGGCAGAGAGGAACGCAGGGGGAGGGGGAAAGCAGGCTCCCTGCTGAGCAGAGAGTCCAATGCGGGGCTCAATCCCAGAACCCTGAGATCATGACCTGAGCTGAAGCCAGAGGCTTTAACCCATTGAGCCACCCAGGTGCCCCTGAACACTCTTTTAAATAAATTCTTCGGGAAAAACTGATTATTCATATGTAAAAGAATGAAGTTGGACACACTACATCAAACCATACGTAAAAATTACTCAAAATGAATCAAATATCTACATGTAAGACTAGAACTATATAACTCTTAAGGAAAAAAACATAGGGTTAAAACTGTGATCTTGGATTTGGTAATGCTTGCTTAGATATGGTACCAAAAGCACAAGCAACCAAATCAAAAATAGAGAAATTGGATGTTATCAAAATTTAAAACTTCTATTCTATAAAGGATGCCACAAAGAAAGTGAAAAGACAATCCACAGAATTGAGTATGTATTTGCAAATTATACCTCTCATTAGGGATCTTTATCAGGCTATATGAAAACCTACAATTCAATAATAAGACAATTGGTTTTTAAAATTAACAAAAGATACCAATAATGAGTCCAAAGATTAAGTAAGTATTCAAAAAGCTCTTAACACAGAAACTCCAGAGGCAGACAGGTGAATTGTGTGAAACATTTAAAAATTGACTACCAAGCCTCAAACTCTTCCAAAATGTCAAAGAAGAGAATACATTTTCACTCTTTCTATGAAGTCAAAATTACCTTAAAACCAAAACCAGATAAAAGAATACACTGACATTTCTGATGAATATAGATGCAAAAGTTCTCAACAAAATATCAGCAATCTGAATTCAAGAACACATTAACAGAAGTATACACCATGACCACTGGGAATTATCTCTGGATATAAGGATAGTTCAACATATACAAATCAATAAATGCAATTCATCACATCACAAAGATAAAAATCATGCAGTTGATGATGTCAATAGATGCCGAAAAAGCATTTGATAAAATACATGTTTTTTGATAAAAAAAAAAAAAAACCTTTAGCAGATTTAGTAAGAAGGAATGGACCTCAACATAAGAAAAGCTATTTGTGATAAATCCACTGCTAACATTATAATCAAAGGAGAGAAACTGAAAGGGTTTTCTCTGTGATCAAATATAAGACAAGGTCGCCCATTCTCACTACTCCTATTCAACAGAGTACTGCAAGTACTCACTAGAGCAATTAAGCCAGCCAAAGAAATAAAAGGCATCCAAATTGAGAATGAAGAAGCAACATTATCACTATTTGCTGGTAATAATGATCTTAAAAATAGAAAAAACAAAAAAGTTATGAAAACACTTTTGGAATTAAGCAATGATTTCAGTAAAGTGGCAGGTTATAAAATCAACTGTTTAAAAAAAGAAGAGCAAATTGGTCATTCTCAAGGGAGGGGAGGTGGAGGCCTCTGGGAAAAGTAACTCAACACCCCGACAAGCATGACTACAATGAAATATGAGTTCATCCCCACAGGCATGACTATAATCAAAGAGCTAAATAATAAGTGGTGGCAAGATACAGAAAATTGAAACCACTGAAGGTTACAGGTGGGAATTATTTCACATTGTTCCAGTCATCAAACGTAGAGTTACCATATGACCCAACAATTCTACTTCTAGATATAAATGGAAGAGAAAGAAACACAGGCCCAAATAAACCATTTACATCTACCTTTTACATCTTAAGTTTTCCACTTGCCATAAAAACAGTTTATATAATGTATTTACTTTGAGATGTAGGAGTTATATTTTAACTTCCTGATTGATTTCTCCTTGGATATAAAAACAAGTAATGATAACAGAGAAGTGGGATTTGAAAAGAAGCAGAATGTCTACGGAAAGCTGTAGCTGAGTTGTTACTTCAGCTCCAGGAGTTGTGGAAAGGTGCTGCTGTGACCCACAGAATATAGCCACTGGATCCATATAAAGAATATCCTGGTCCAGGTGCTGCTGTGACCCACAGAATATAGCCACTGGATCCATATAAAGAATATCCTGGTTTAACTTGTCCAGAGAGGTCACAAAGTTACTGTTCTGACATCTTCACCTTCTGTTCTTATTAATCCCAACAAAAAATCTCCTCTAAAATTTGAGATATGCTCTTCATCTAAGTAAAAATGACACAGGTTTCTATGATGCAACTGGTCAATAAATGGATAAATGGTCTACCAAAATATACATTTTGGACATGTTTTTCACTAATGCAAGAAGCCATTGGGAAATGTTCTCACTGTCTTGAAGAAATTGCAAAGATGCAGAGTTTAGGGTACCTGGGTGACTCAGTTGCTTCAGCGATTTCCTTCAGCTCAGGTCATGATCCTGGAGTCCTGGGATCAAGTCCCGCCTTCGGAGTCCCTGCTCAGCAGGGGGTCTTCTTCTCCCTCTGCTCTTCCCCCTCTCATGCTCACTCATTCTCATTCTCTCTCTCTCAAATAAATAAATAAAATCTTTTTTAAAAAAAGATGCAGAGTTTAAACAAGAAAGTTGTGACAAAACTATAAGAATCAAGGTTTGATGTCATTCTTGCAGATGCCATTGGACCCTGTGGTGTGCTTCTGGCTAAGCTACTTAAAATATCTTTAGTGTACAGTCTTCGCTTCTCTCCTGGCTATGCATTTGAAAAGTATAGAGGAGGATTTCCTTTCATTCCATCTTATGTACCTGGTACCAAGTCAGAATTAAGTGAGCAAATGACATTCATGGAGAGAGTAGAAAGTATGATATATGTGCTTTATTTTGAATTTTGGTTCCAAACATTTAATGAGAAGAGTTGGGATCAGTCTTACAGTGAAGTACTAGGTAAGTCATGTTTTTAACTGGTAGCATGAAGTCTTAATTCTAAGTGGTTCAGAAGGCAACCTTGTATAAAGTTAAAGGAAATTGTCTTTTATAAGTGAAATGATGAAAACATAAAATGATCTGTCAATCTCACAAGGTATTATGGAAAGCTTAAATTATAAGGTCAGTTAAGACCCTGTGGTCCATTGCTAATACAAGAACATGCCAAGTATAAACCACAAATTGAAGCAATCACGTATTTGTTCTTGTTCATTTGTTTGTAACAGGCTTTATCTTAAGGAGGAGTTTTACATCCACAGCAATATTAAGTAGAGATTCACCTTAAACGCCCTGTCCCCCCACATTCATCCCTCCCTGTATTATCAACATCCCCCAGCAGAGGAGGACATGTGTTACAACTGATTAAACTGTATGGACAGATCATGATCCTCCAAAGTCCATAGTTCATGTTAAGGTTCCTTCCTGGGATTGTACATTTGATAAGTCTGGACAAAGGAGTAATGTTATGTATTCACCACTATAGTGCTAACAGAGTAGTTTCAGTACCCTAAAAATTCTCTATACTCTTTCTAGTCATTCCACATATAAATTTTACCATATTTTTTATAGAAGATAGAAATCTCATGAACTATCTTTATCAAAGCAGACATTTAGACTTAAGATTTACATATTTCTAGCACAACTATCTATGGAGCATTGGAGGAAATTGTTTTCTCCTTGTTTAGTTTCCTTTAAAAATTAAACTGTCTTGCCATATTGTTTGAAGGCTCCTTCAGAATTGAAAGGTATAGAAGCTCTATCCCAGACTGAGGAACCTATAATTTGAAGTTACTAATGGTTGCATGTTCCTTAACTAAATATTTACAAACCTTGTTGAAGTATGGACACACACGTTATTAGTCTGATTTTTTTCAAAATTACACCCTCATTCAAAGAAAAAATGAGCCAAAATGAAGGGTGAACATATCTATTTCCATACTTTATGATAGTTTCCAGCAACTTTTGCAAATATTCTTATTTAATGCACAAATATCATTAAGCTCTTAACATGAACCTGATAGATTAAAAGCTATACTCTCAAGAACTTCACAATGTTTTTGGAAAATCTGGGATCAAATGGCTTGCTAAATTGTAAGAAACTAGACTACAGAACT
The DNA here is from genome assembly GCF_030435805.1 of Mustela lutreola. NCBI lineage: Eukaryota > Metazoa > Chordata > Mammalia > Carnivora > Mustelidae > Mustela > Mustela lutreola. The sequence goes on from NC_081290.1 coordinate 12,181,696, forward strand.
CTAGGAAAAAGTGTTTCCATGAGTGTGGTAGGATTAATTGAGAAGATGAATTCAGTTTTTGCATTTGCATTCATTACTTTTGCAGCTGCACAGAGTAAACAAATGCATGTTAAATATTGTAGTGGCTTAAGTTTAAAAATTATTGATTATGAATGAGTGCATGTGACATTAGAGATGAAAGTCTATTGCACTTTTTCTTTTGTATGTGTATTTATGAACAATATGTATATTTACATATTTAATTTTTAAACCACAGGCACTTTCTTTTTTCCCTTTTTAGGTTTCATTTCATTTCATTCTTTTTTCATTAACATATAATATATTGTTAACCACAGGAGGTACAGGTCTGTGAATCATCAGGCTTACATACTTCACAGCACACCCCAAAGCACATACCCTCCCCAATGTCCATAAGTCAACTTACCATGCCCTACACCTTGCCTCCAAGCAACCCTTAGTTTCTTTGGTGAGATTAAGTGTCTCTGATGTTTTATCTCCCTCCTGATCCCTTCTTGTTTCATTTTTTTCCTTCTGTAACTCCCCAAATCTCCACATTGATTCTCAAATTCTTCATATCAGGGCGATCATATGATAATTGTCTTCCTCTCCGATTGACTTACTTCATTCAGCATAATACCCTCTAGTTCCATCCATGTCCTTGCAAATGACAAGATTTCATTTCTTTTCATGGCTGCATTGTATTCCATTTTATATATGTACCACTTCTTCTTTATCCACTCAGGTGTTGATGGACATCTAGGCTCTCTCCCTAATTTGTCTATTGTGGAGATCGCTGCTATAAACATTTGGATGTGCATGCCCTTTCAGATCACTATATTTGTATCTTTAGGGTAAATACCCAGAAGTGTGATTGATGGGAAGTAGGGTAGCTCTATTTTCAACTTTCTGGAGAAACTCCATGCTCTTTTCCAGAGTCACTGCACCAGCTTTCATTCCCACCAGCAGTGTAGGAGGGTTTTCCTTTCTCCACATCTTCACCAAGCATCTGCCATTTCCTGAATTATTAATTTTAGTCATGCTGACTGGTGTGAGGTGATATCTCATTGTGCTTTTGATTTGTATTTCCATAATGCCGAGTGATGGGAGCTCTTTCATGTGTCTCTTGGCCATCTGGATATCTTTTGTGCAGAAATGTCTATTCATGTCCTCTGCCCATTTATTTATTTATTTATTTAAAGACTTTATTATTTGACAGAGAGAGATACAGTGAGCGAGAGAGGGAACACAAGCAGGGGGAGTGGGAGAGGAAAAGCAGGCTACCCACTGAGCAGGGAGCCTGATGCGGGGCTTGATCCCAGGACGCTGGGATCATGACCCGAGCTGAAGACAGATGCCTAACAAGTGAGCCACCCAGGTACCCCCACTGACCATTTCTTGATTGGATTCTTTATTCTTTTGGTGTTGAATTTGATAAGTTCTTTATAAATATTGGATACTAACCTTTTATCTGATATGTCATTTGCAAATATCTTCTCCCATTCTGTTGGCTGTCTTTTGGTTTTGTTGACTGTTTCCTTTGCCGTGCAAAAGTGTTCAATATTGATCAAGTTCATTTGTGCCTTGTTTCTCTTGCCTTTCATGATGTTTTAAAGAAGAAGTTGCTGTGGCTGAGGTCAAAGAGGTTGCTGCCTGTGTTCTACTCAAGGATTTTGATGGATTCCTTTCTCACATAGAGGTTTTTCATCCATTTGGGGTCTATTTGTGTGTGTGTTGTAAGGAAATGGTCCAGTTTCATTCTTCTGCATATGGATGTCCAATTTTCCCAACTCCATTTGTTGAAGAGACGGTTTTGTTTTGCTTTTTCCCCCATTGGACATTCTTTCTTGCTTTGTCAAAGATTAGTTTACCATAGAGGTGAGGGTCTATTTCTGGGCTTTCTATTCTGTTCCATTAATCTATGTGTCTGTTTTTGTACCAGTACCATACTGTTTTGATGATGACAGCTTTGTAATAGAGCTTGTAGTCTGGAATTGTGATGCCCACCATCTCTGGCTTTCTTTTTCAACATTCCTCTGGCTATTCGGGCTCTTTTCTGGTTCCATATAAGTTTTAAGGTTATTTGTTCCATTTTTTTGAAAAACAAGGATGGTATTTTGATAGGGATTGTGTTAAGCATGTAGAATGCTTTAGGTAGCATAGACATTCTCACAACATTTGTTCTTCCAATCCATGAGCGTGGAACATTTTTCCATTTCTCTGTGTTTTCTTCAATTTCTTTCATAAGTACTTTATAGTTTTCTGAGTATAGATTCTTTGCCTCTTTGGTTAGATATATTCCTAGGTATCTTATGGTTTGGGGAGCAATTATAAATGGGATTGACACCTTAATTTCTCTTTCTTCTGTCTTGTTGTTGGTGCATAGAAGCACAACTGATTTCTGTGTTTTCATTTTATATCCTGACACTTTACTGAATTCCTGCACAAGTTCTAGCAAATTTGGAGTGGAGTCTTTTGGGGTTCCACATAAAGTATCACATCATCTGCAAAGAGTGATAGTTTGATTTGTTCTTTGTTGATTTAGATGCCTTTAATTTCTTATTGTTGTCTAATTGCTGAGGCTAGGATTTCTACCACTATGTTGAGTAGCAATGGTGATAATGGACATCCCTGCCCTGTTCCTGACTTAAGCCGAAAAGTTCTCCGTTTTTCTCGCTGTTGGTTGTTCATAGATGGCTTTGACGATATTGAGGTATGTATGCTCTATCCATACACTGTGAAAGTTTTGACCAAGATAGGATGCTGCACTTTGTCAGTGCTTTTTCAGCGTCTATTGAGAAGATGATCTGATTCTTGTTCTTTCTTTTTAATGTATTATTTCACTTTGACCAATTTGCGGATGTTGAACCAACCTCACAGCCCAGGAATAAATCCCACTTGCTAGTGGTGAATAATCCTTTTAATGTACTGTTGGATCTGATTGGCTAGTATTTTGGTGAGAATTTTAACATCTGTGTTCATCAAGGACATTGGTCTGTAGTTATCTTTTTTGATAGGGTCTTTGTCTGGTTTTGGGATCAAGATAATGCTAGCTTCATAAAATGAGTTTGGAAGTTTTCCTTCCATTTTTATTTTTTGGAACAGTTTCAGGAGAATAGGAATGAATTCTTCTTTAAATGTTTGGTAGGATTCCCTTTGGAAGCCGTCTGGTCCTGGGCTCTTGTTTGTTTGGAGATTTTTGATGACTGTTTCAATCTCCTTACTGGTGATGGGTTTGTTCAGGTTTTCTATTTTTTCCTGGTCCAGTTTCAGTAGTTTATGCATCTCTAGGAATGCATCCATTTCTTCCAGATTGTCAAATTTCCTAGCATGTAGTTGTTCATAATATGTTCTTATAATTGTTTGTATTTCTTTGGTGTTGGTTGTGATCTCTCCTCTTTCATTCATGATTTTATTTATTTGGGTCCTTTCTCTTTTCTTTTGGATAAGTGTGGCCAGGGGTTTATCAATCTTATTAATTCTTTCAAAGAACCAGTGCCTTGTTTCGTTGATTTCTTCTATTTTGTTGTTGTTGTTGTTGTTGTTGTTTGTTTATTTCCATGTCATTGATTTCTGCTCTGATCTTTATTATTTCTCTTCTCCTGCTGGGTTTAGTCTTTCTTTGCTGTACTTTCTCCAGTCCCTTTCGGTATAGAGTTAGGTTGTGTATTTGAGACATTTCTTGTTTCTTGAGAAAGCTTTGTATAGCTATATATTTTCCTCTCAGGACTGCCTTTGTTGTGTCCCACTGATTTTGAACAGTTGTATTTTGATTATCATTTGTTTCCATGATTTTTTTTCAATTCTTCTTTAATTTCCTGGTTGACCCATTCATCCTTTTGTAGGATGCTTTTAGCCTTCATGTATTTGTGTTCTTTCCAACTTTCCTGTTGTGATTGAGTTCTAGTTTCATTGTGGTCTGAAAATATACAGGGAATTATCCCAATCTTTTGGTACCAGTTGAGAGCTGATTCGCAAACCAGGATGTGATCTATTCTGGAAAATGTTTCATGTGCACTAAAGTAGAATGTGCATTGTGTTGCTTTGGGATGGAATGTGTTTAATATATCTGTGTTGTCCATCTGGTCCAGTGTGTGATTGAAGGCCTTTATTTCTTTTTTGATCTTTGCTTGGATGATCTGTCCATTTCAGTGAAGGAGGTGTTAAGTTCCCCTACTATTATTGTATTATTGTCAAAATGTTTCTTTGATTTTGTTATTACTTGATTTATATATTGGCTGCTCCCATATTAGGGGCATAGATATTTAAAATTGTTAGATCTTCTTGTTGGAGAGACACTTTGAGTATGATATAGTGTCCTTCCCCATCTCTTTTTATAGTCTTTGGCTTAAAATCTAATTAATCTTATATAAGGACTGCCATCCCAGCTTTCTTTTGATGTGTATTAGCATGGTAAATGATTTTCCATACCCTCCCTTTAAATCTGGTGGTGTCTTTGGGTCTAAAATGAGTTTCCTGTAGACAGCATATCGATGGGTCTCTTTTTTGTTGTTGTTTAATCCATTCTGATACCCTGTGTCTTTTGATTGGGGCATTTAGCCCATTCACATCTGGGTAATTATTGAAAGATTAATTTAGTGCCATTGTATTGCCTGTAAGGTGACTGTTACTGTATATTTTCTCTGTTCCTTTCTGGTCTACTACTTTTAGGCTCTCTCTTTGCTTAGAGGAGCCCTTTCAAAATTTCCTGCAGGGCTATTTGATGTTTACAAATTCTTTCAGTTTTTTTTGTCTTCGAAGGTTTTTTATCTCTCCCTCTATTTTCAGTGATAACCTAGCTGGATGTATTATTCTTGGATGCATTTTTTTTTTTCATTTAGTGTTCTGAATGTATCATACCAGTTCTTTCTGGTCTGCCAGGTCTCTGTGGATAAATCTGATGCCTATCTAATATTTCTACCATTGTATGTTACAGACTTCTTCTCCTGGGCTGCTTTCAGGATTTTCTCTTTGTCACTAAGACATAAATTTTACTATGGGATGATGGGGTGTGTACTTTTTCTTATTGATTTTGAGGGGAGTTTTCTGTGCCTCCTGGATTTTTATGCTTGTTCCCTTTGCCATATTAGGGAAATCTCTAGTATAATTTGCTTCAATATACCTTCTGCTCCCCTCTCTCTTTCTTCCTCTTCTGTAACCTCAATTATTCTAATATTGTTTCATCTTATGGTGTCACTTATCTCTCAAATTCTCCCCTCATGGTCCAGGAGTTGTTTGTCTCTCTTTTGCTCAGCTTCTTTATTCTCCATCATTTGGTCTTCTATTTCACTAATTCTCTCTTCTGCCTTCTTTATCCTAGCAGTAAGAGACTCTACTTTTGATCGCATCCCATTAATAGCTTTTTAAATTTCAGCTTGTTTAGATTTTAGCTCTTTTATTTCTCCAGAAAGGGCTTTTATTTCTCCAGACAGGGTTCTAAAATCTTCCATGTATTTTTCAAGCCCAGCTAGGCCTTTGAGAATCATCATTCTGAACTCTAGATCTGACATCTTACCAATGTCCGTATCAATTTGATCCCTAGCCTTTGGTGCTGCCTCTTGTTCTTTTTTTTGTGGTGAGTTTTTCTGCCTTGTCATTTTTTCGAGATAAGAGTATATGATAAGAGTATATGACTGAGAGAATAAAATAGTAAAGGGTGGTAAAGACCCTAGAAAAATGTATGCTATCCATATCAGAAGAGATCCCATACAGGAGGGAGTAGGAAGGGGGTAAAAAGAAGTTTAAAAATAACTTTTTAATTAAAAATACACACACACATATATAAATATATAATATTAAAATTAAAAATACACACACATATGCATATATAAATATATATATAAGAAAATATAAATAAAATAAAATATATGTTACATATATATTAATATATATTGAATATATATATACATATATATATATATATTTGTGTGTGTGTGTGCGTATACACACACATACATTGGACTGGTGAATAGAACAGAGCCACCCACTTGATTTTGGGTGTATTTTGTTCTCTTAGGAAAAACTACCTCCCAAAATTATAACAAAAGAAAAACTATATACACAAAAATAAGGGTAAATATGATGAAGGGATGGAATATGATTGTAAAGATGAAAATTTTTTAAAATTTAAAAAAAAGGAATTGGTAAGATAAGCTGGTTGGGAAAAGAAAGTGGAGAGAATTTGCTCAAGATGGAGACTAGAACAAGGCCTTGTGCTCGATTTAGGACATATTTTGATCTATTAGAAGAAGTCATATCCCAAAACTTTTTAGAAGAAAAATCCTATATGTGTACCAAAAATAAAGTTAGATAAGATGAAGGATAAAATATGACTATAATAATGAAGGTTTAAAAGGGTTGTTTTTATTTTTGTTTTTAGAAAGGTGTTGTTAAGATAAACTAGTTAAAAAACATTAAAAGAGGAAAGAGGAAAAGTTAAAAAAATTAGAATACAAAAATTTTTAAAGTTTAACTTTGCAAGATTAAAGAATCATGAGGAAAAAGACATAAATTCCATGCTTTGTTTTTACTCCTCTGGAATTCTGCTGTTCCTGATCAGTGAGCTTGGTCTTGGCTAGATGTTTTTGTTGATCTTCTGGGGGAGGGGCCTGTTGTAGTGATCCTTAAATGTCTTTTTACAAGGCGAAACTGCACCACCCTTGCCAGGGGCTGGGCTAAGTAATCTGCTCGGGGTTCACTCTTGGGAGCTTTTGTTACCTGAACAATTTCCGTAGAGCTCTCTCTGGAAGATGGGAATGAAAATGGTGGCCTCCCAATCTACAGCGCAGAGGAACTGAGAGCTCGGGGTCCCACTCCTCAGTATGTCTTCTGAGAAAATCGCTCAATCACTTCCATCTTCCTGGTCTCCCACTGTGCTCCAAGCTCACCTGGCCTGTGACTGAGCATTTCTGTCTCTGGTGCACAGCCCCTTTTGGAATCTCCAAACCCAACAGATTCCTGCCACTCTGCTCTTTTGGTGGTTCTCCCCAGATCTGCCACTTGTGGCATCCCTGCTCAAAGAGTAGTGGTCTGATTGTGCACAGATCACAGTTTAAGGTAATCCCAAGCTGAGAGCTCTCTCCAAAGTTCCGTCTCCATAGCCGCCTTCCCCGCTCTAATACTTTTGAGCTCTGCTACATTCAGACAACTCTGATCCTTTTGTTACCCCATGGAACCTGAGACCACACTGTCCCTGTGTGGGCTCCGCCCCTGCTTAGCCTCTGGATCGATGTCCCTCAGTGGAGCAGAATTTTAAAAGTTCAAATTCTGTGCTCTATTTCTCCACCGCTTGCCAGGAGCTGGTCCTTCCCCCAGCAGTCTATCTTCCTGTCACTTTGGATTCACTTCTCTGCACTTCCTACCTTTAAGAAAGTGGTCTATTTTCTGTTCCTAGAATTGCTGCTCTTCTCTTGAATCTCCTGTTGAATTTGTAAGTGTACAGAATGTTGATAACTATCTAACTGTACTCCTGCAACTGGATGTCCTCTCAGTCTGCTACTCCTCCTCCATCTTGAGTCTTTCTCCAAACCACAGGCACTTTTAAACAGCTTTGGCTAAATTATTTCAAGCTCCTTTCAGAAAATTACCTGGTATATTCACATTATAATATTCCTGTTTCCTCTACATTTTGTTTGCTTTTTTCCCTTCAGGTAGATGCACTATATTATCTGACTTATTGAGGAAAGATGAAATATAGTTCACTCAAGTCTACTGGGATCCTGAATTTCCTCACTTATTCCTACCACATTTTCAGTTTATTGGAGGACTCACCAACAAATCTGTCAATCTCTTGCCTATAGTAACCTATTTCTGTATGTTTTGCTTTGTTTATATTTTATTTTCAGTAGAAATGATTCTGTATTCTTTATTTAGAAGGTCTGATTACAGTGAGGAAGATATGGGAAGCTGATATATGCTAATTAAAAATGTAAATATTTCTAATATTACAATTATATTAGATGAAATTACAATGTGAATTTTATTATCATTGCAAAACAACATATTATACCTGGAGACTTTGGGAATAGGGTCAGTTAAGGCCTTCATTATTCAACACAAAAGAAAGTATCATTCATTCATTCAAAGAATATTCTGGAAGTGACTAGCTCAGAGGTAAGTCCTGGATATTCAGAGAACAGTGTAAACACAATTTCTACCCATACATGCCTGACATTCTACTTGGAAAGACAAAATACAAGCATGTGATAAAAAAAATTATGTGAAAAGTATTATAATAAGGAAAGACTGCAATAGTAATGAACATTCAGCAGGAATCATAGAAAGGTATCTCATATCATTGATAAGTGAGACTTGAAGAGGAAGGAATGGGGAGAGAGGAAGACTCTGAAAAGTAAATAAGGTAGAGTAATAATGACAGTTCCTGAGAAGTCTGTTTTGTCTAATAGAAAGAGGCTGAATAAAGAGGCTGATGATGTTGGACAAGTATGTTAGAGACAAATAATTATAAGGCTTCTGAAGCATCTACTAAGAGCATTATGGAGCTAATAAAAAGGGGAAAATGGAGTGTGAAAAGGGAAATATATGATCAGATTTCCTTTTTCAAAAAGTATCCAAGATGCCATCACTGGATTGGATTGTAGAGGGGCAAGAATGAAAAAGAGAACCATTTAGGAGGTTGTTGCAAGAGTTCAGACAACATGACAGAAAAACCAGATGTTAAAGATAAGACTATGCCAACTCTACATTATCAATCTCATATTTCTTTCAGTGAAAAAATTTTTTAATATCTATAAATCCCTTAAAAGGTCTCTGGCACATAATCAGTGATACAGAAGTAGTATTAACTACTGTCATGATTTTGTTACTATTATGAGTATTATTAAAAATCTAAAATTTGTCCACCTAATTTGATATGATTCCTCACTGAATAAGAACTAGTTTCCAAAGATAAAGACTGTATATTCTAGCAAATTTGTAAATATTCTTTGCCATACTTAAGAGTAAACGCATAGTTTGACAATCAGATGAGGTATGAAATGCTCACATTTTTTGGTAAGTGTTAAGGCTCTTCACCATTATTCTAGCTTAAGGGGAAGACAATTCTTTAACAATATTATGTGTCCCCAACAATATTGGCAGCCAAATCCAAAATTATTTGCCTTTCTTACAGCATTTGAGTAATTCCTCATTTGTGATCCCAGAGTTTGACATTTAGAACATAAAATGGATATGCTTATTGGAGCAAGGGTTCTCTGCCATATACCAAGCCTGCATGAAACTTCAGTAAAATCCCATAGGGAACTTAGTTCTTGACACCATAATGTCAAAATGATCAAGGGGAAAATGGATATTTCATGTATGATAAGGACCATAAATTCTGCACACTTATTAAATTTCTACCACTTCTATCTGGAAACTATCAATAGTTTAAAGTTACAAAGTATATAGGATGATATTTCCTATAAGAAAAAGAATATATGTGTTTTAAATTCATTGTATATCTTTAAGACATTGGCAGCAAGCATCCCTTACTGAACTATTAAATAATCTATTCAGAGATCCTTTTTGTCTACCATTTGATTAGCAGCAACATAAACCTGAGGTCTTTTTTTTTTTTAAAGACTTTATTTATTTATTTGACAGAGAGAAATCACAAGTAGATGGAGAGGCAGGCAGAGAGAGAGAGAGAGGGAAGCAGCCTCCCTGCTGAGCCAAGAGCCCGATGTGGGACTCAATCTCAGGACCCCGAGATCATGACCTGAGCCAAAGGCAGCGGCTTAACCCACTGAGCCACCCAGGCGCCCCTAAACCTGAGGTCTTATTTAGGGGTTAATGAAATCTTTCTTGATTACAAATTATTCGGGCAACCTATGGAAACTTTCACAAAGGTAAAGCCTGAGGTAAGATTAGTGAAAGTTCTATTCAATCTAACCCTATTCTTGGAAGATGTCTCCTTTCACACTAAGAGATTGTGATGATGTCAATAGGAGTGGAACAAGATGAGGAGGAAGAGGACAAGGAGAATGATGATTAGTTGTATAATCATAATAATTAGTAATAGTAGCTGCTGTTATGACGTTGCAAAACAACACTTGAATCCAAGTCAATGTTTATGAAGACTGTCCATATTCTTTATTATGTAAAATAAAGAGTTCTTAAAAAGTACTTGCTTTCCATTAATTATGAGGATCCCAGAATACTTCTGTACTCTCCTTTAAAGAAATAAGGCATCTTGCAAATTGCAACAAGATTCTCTAAAAATTATATATTTATGGGGGTGCCTGGCTTGTCTGGAGTGGCCTCGTCCAGAGTGGTCTCATCCGGAGTGGCCTCATTGGGAGTGGCCTTGTTGGGGTCATCATCATCTCCTCTTCATAAGAGATAGCCCCTACTAGTTGGTTTGGTTTCTGATGCTTGGCGCAAAATTAAGCTTTGCTTGGCTTTCGCTTTGAATGAGTCTCGTTCCTTTGATCACGGACCCTAACATTGGGGGCTTGTCCGGGATCAAACTACAAGCACTGAGCCAGCGTAGGAATTTCTGGGAAAAGCCTCTGGAGGTATCAGGACCTTGTCTATCTTTCTGAATGCGGAGCTCTAGGGTATAACCCACTGGCTATAGGTAGCTATAGCTATAGCTCCAAGGTATAGCCCACTGGGAAGAAGCTGGATGCAGCCATGCTCACCAGGGCTAGAGTGGATGTAGGGATGCTCCATCCATCTGCTTGTAGATCAATAGGGGTCAATTGCCTGGGCGCAGTCAACCTGGGCAGTCGATGACTGCCCCCTGGGCGGTCAGGGGGTTTGAGTCCCCTGGGTGGTCGGGGGTTTTGAGTGATGGTAGGGTGATTAAGTGACCACCTCTTGATTTTGGCTCAGTTCATGATCTCAGGGTTGTGAGATGGAGCCCCACAATGGGCTCCATGATGAGAGATGAAAGTGGAGCCTGCTTTAGATTCTCTCTCTCCCTATCCCTGGTCCTTCCCCCTCACTTCCACACACACAGTCTTTCTTTCTAAAAAAAAAATATATATATACATATATATATATATATTTATTTATTTATTTACTTCATATTATGCAAATTTAACACTATACAGATAGAAATAATCAAAATGAGCAAAAAAAAAAATGCATGCATTTTTTCACATTAAGTACATATCTGGATGGAGACCAGAGGTGAATCTTACTTCTTTTATTCTCTTCCATACTTTTCCAAATATTCTTTCAATAATCCTGTGTTATTTTAAAATAAACAGACACACCATTAGTAATTTGTTACCTTTTTTTACTATAATTATAATTACTACCTTAAAATGTTTTGTATGCTTTCATTGTTCATTGATAATCTCATTTGTCTAACTCCTAAGTATGAAACATTATGATTACATTTATACTTAATTGAATATTAAAATAAGTACATGTAATATGAGTATTCCTAGTACATGAGTACTTCATTGGTTTTCCTTATATAACATCTCTTGTCCTTGTTTCTTTATCTGTCATGCCAGGGTTTTACTAGATGTTTCTTCATCTATTTATAGTCTAACATGCTATAATTTCGCAGTTTGACTCATGAGATAAGGTATTTTATTTACCTCAAGAAGTTCTATGGAGATTTAGTGGTAACTAGACATCTTAGGGCCAAATACTCACTGTATAAGTAGATCCCCCAGAATGACCTTCAGGGTAAGACGCTGGAACAAAAATGCTAAAATGATTAGCAGCCAACCAGAAAATGCTAGTTCTCCAGGAAGAAATATATTGAACATATTCTTCTTATTGAAAGCCTAAAGAAACCCCACCACTTTCCTAGAGGTAAAGGATAAGATACCACAGTTAATATTCTACAAATTATTGGCATTTTATTACATACAGTCATATTCGTAATGTCCACAACAAAATATCTTAAGTTTCTGTGTAATTACTTCTTACAGAGCAATTGCACTCCTGGATATTTACCCCAAAGATACAGATGTAGTGAAAAGAAGGGCCATCTGTACCCCAATGATTATAGCAGCAATGGCCACGGTTGCCAAACTGTGGAAAGAACCAAGATGCCCTTCAGCAGACGAATGGATAAGGAAGATGTGGTCCATATACACTATGGAGTATTATGCCTCCATCAGAAAGGACGAATACCCAACTTTTGTAGCCACATGGACGGGACTGGAAGAGATTATGCTGAGTGAAATAAGTCAAGCAGAGAGAGTCAATTATCATATGGTTTCACTTATATGTGGAGCATAACAAATAGCATGGAGGACATGGGGAGATAGAGAGGAGAACGGAGTTGGGGGAAATTGGAAGGGGAGGTGAACCATGAGAGACTATGGACTCTGAAAAACAATCTGAGGGTTTTGAAGGAGTGGGGGGTGGGAGGCTGGGGTACCAGGTGGTGGGTATTATAGAGGGCACAGATTGCATGGAGCACTGGGTGTGGTACAAAAACAATGAATACTGTTATGCTGAAAATAAATTTAAAAAATTTAAAAAAAATACAAACTTTTAGTTCCAACATGAGTAAGAACTGGGGAGCTAATACACAGCTTATTGACTGTAGTTAATGACACTGTCATGTATATTTAAAAGTAGTTAAGAGAGTAGATCTTAAAAGTTTCATTACAAAAAAAAATTTATACCTATATGAGGTGATGGATGTTAACTAAAATTATAGGAATCAACTCACTATGTGTACATGTACCAAATTATTAAGTTGTATACATTATAATGTTATATGCCAATATGTCTCAGTAAAACTGAAAAATGACCTTTTAAAATACAGACACTAGAAAAACAGAAAGAAAGGAAACAATATCCGAAACTAGTAGAAGAAAAAAATTTTTTAAAAAAGCTCAGAATTAGAATACCAAAAAATAGAGAATAACAATAAAGCAAAATAACAGTACCAAAATTTGGTTCTTTCCAAATACCAACAAAACTAATAAAACTTTAACTAGATACATATCCAAAAAAGAGAGACTCACATTTCTAAAATAAGAAATGAGACTGAAGATATTACTACTAACTTTATGTAAATAAAAAGGATCATAAGAGAATATTAATATAAATTGTATGCTAACAAATGAGATAACTAGGTGAAAGGGACAAGTCATTAGAAAAACATGAACTGTTTTAGACACATAACAACAAAAATAGGGATTGAATTAGTAATCAAAAAACTACCACAGGGACGCCTGGGTGGCTCAGTTGGTTAAGCTGCTGCCTTCGGCTCAGGTCATGATCCCAGCATCCTGGGATCGAGTCCCACATCGGGCTCCTTGCTCAGCAGGAAGCCTGCTTCTCCCTCTGCCTCTGCCTGCCTGTCTGCCTGTGCTCACTCTCTCAAAAAAAAAAAAAAAAAACTACCACAAAGGAAAGCCCAGGTCCAGGTGGATTCACTGAATGGTTCTACCAAGAATTTAAAGAAAAGTTAATACTGTTTCTTTCTAAAAATTCCCCCAAAAGTACAAGAAGAGAAAACACATGACACTAAATAAAACATGATAGTAAAACCAAATAATGACATCACAAGAAACCTATAGGTCAATATCCCTTATGAATATATGTAAAAAACCCTCAACAAAATGTTAACAAACCAAATACTTAACCATATAAAAAGAATTATACACCAAAAAATTGTAATTAATCCCAGGAAAACTGTCGGACTCCGGTAGGTTTTGCAGGCCGACAGGCACGAGGAGAGCGTCCAGGCCAGCCGGTAGCTCCCCTTGGGGCTGAGTGGGATGGCGAGTGTCGCGAGTCCAGGCGCATTAACGAACCACACCAGACTCGGGGGATCTGTCGAAGCAGGATCTCACTTTATTGAGCGGGGTTGCAGCTTATATTGGGTAGGGGATGGGAAATGAGGTCAGTGGGGAGAGAGCCTATGGGGTTTGGTTACGTAGTCAGTAACTGGGTAGGGTGTGTTGGGCGAGAGGAGGAAATATCAGAGATATGCGGAACCGAAACCGCCACGTTGGCGCCAATACTGCCACGTTGGCGCCAATACTGCCACGGTGGCGCCTTTTCTAGCCGGAAGAGAAGGCAGGCCAGCGCCATCTTTGCTGTGCCCAACAGAAAACAAAGTGGCTTTAACATCTGAAAAATCAATTAATATAATACCACATACCAACAGAATAAAAGACAAAACTGCATGATCATCTTAATAAATGTGAAAAAATTCATTGTTATTTCATGAGCTCCAACAACCTTCATGATAAGAATACTCAGTAATCTAGGAATAGAATTGAACTTCCTCCAACTGAAAAAAAAGCACGTACAAAAAACCCATGCCAACATCATACTTAATGGTGAAAGACTTAAATGCTTTCTTTCATAGAAAAGAAAAAAGACAAGAAAAGCTACCCTTTCCACTTCTGTTCAATGTGTTACATAGGTACTAGCTAAAACATTAGATAAGAATGTGAAATAAAATAAATTCTAATTTGAAAGGAAGTAATAAATCTATCCTTTTTTAAGATTTTATTTATTTATTTGACAGATGGAGGTCACAAGTAGGCAGAGAGGCAGGCAGAAAGATAGAGAGAGAGAAAGAGAGGAAAGCAGGCTTCCTGCTGAGCAGAAAGCCTGATGTGGGACTTGATCTCAGGACCCTGAGATCATGACCTGAGATGAAGGCTGCGGCTTAAGCCACTGAGCCACCCAGGTACCCAATAAATCTATCTTTATTGGCAGGTGACATGATCATACGTAGAGAAAATCTAAAGGGTGCCACTAAAATAATATTAGATCAAAACACGAACTAAGCAATTTTTCAGGATAAAAGATTAATACACAGAAATCAACAGCATTTCTATATATTTGCAATGACCACTCCAAAATGGAATTAAAAAACAATTCCATATATAGTACCATCAGGAAGAATAAAGTACAAATAAATTTAATAAAAAACAATTCAAAGCTCTTACTGTTGAAAATTAAAATATTGTGAAAGTAAATTAAAGAAGATCTATGTCCTTCCTGATTTCAAAGCTAGCTACTAATCTACAGTACTCAAGAGAGTGTGTGACAGGCAAAGGAACAGACATAAAGATCAATAGAATTGATTTCACAATCCAGAATAAATTCTTTGGGGAAAAATAATTATCCACATGTAGAAGAATGAAATTGGATCCCCCCCAACCTCACACCATATACAGAAATTAACTCAAAATGGGTCAAAAACCTAATGCAAGACTTGAAATAATAATTTTAAAAGCTCCTAACACAAAACATGAGGACAACATTGTAACCTTGGACTTAGCAATGGTTTCTTAGGTATAATACTAAAAGCATAAGCAACCGAAATTAAATTTATATTAGTTGGACTTCATTAAAATTAAAACTTTGTGCTTCAAAGGATACAATCGAGAAAGTAAACAAAGAAAACAAAACAAAACAAAACAACAACAAAACCCCAGAGAACTGGAGAATTATTTGCAAATCATGTCTGGTAATCAGCTTGTACTGAAAACACATAAAAAACACCCACATCTCAATAAGAAGAAGACAAAAAAATCCAATAAAAAATGAGCAAAGTGGGCATTTGAGTGGCTCATCGTTAAGCAACTACCTTCAGCTAAGGTCATGATTTCAGGACGCTGGGATGGATCCAGTCCTGCATCCCATTCCCTGCTTGGCGGGAGGACTGCTTCTCCTTCTCCCCTTCCCCTGCTTGTGTTCTGACTCCCTCTGTCCCTCTCCCTGTCAAATAAACAAATAAAATATTTAAAATAATAAGCAAAGTATCTAAAAGAAATTTCTACATGGAAGATATACAAACAGCTAATAAGCACATGAAAAAGAAATGCTCAGCATCATTAGGCATCAGAGAAATATAAGTCAAAACCACAATAAGATACAACCTCATGTCCAGTAGTATAGCTGTAAAAAAAAAAAAAAAGACAAATAATAAATAGTGTTGGCAAGAACTTTGGAAATTAAAATCCTCATATATTGCATCTGGGAATTAAAAGTGGTACAACCACTTTGGATAACAGTTTGCAAATTCCTCAAAGATGACACACAGTTATCATAGGAACCAACAATTCCACTTCTCAGTATATACCCATGAAAAAGGAAAACATGTCCACACAAAAATAGTACATTAAAGTTAATAAGCAAAGAGACACCCTAAAAGTAGTAGACCAGAAAGGAACAGAGGCAATACACAGTAGCATTCCCCTTACAGGCAATACTATAGCACTAAATTCATACGTCTCAATAGTTACCCTGAATGTAAATGGGCTAAGGGCACCAATCAAAAGATACAGGGTATCAGGATGGATAAAGAAACAAAACCCATCCATATTCTGCCTACAAGAAAATCATTTTAGACCCAAAGACACCTCCAGATTTAAAGTAAGGGGGCGGAAAACAATTTACCATGCTAATGGACATCAGAAGAAAGCTGGGGTGGCAATCCTTATATCATATCAATTAGATTTTAAGCCAAACACTATAATAAGACATGAAGAATGACACTATATCATACTCAAAGGGTCTGTCCAACAACAAGATCTAACAATTTTAAATATCCATGCCCCTAACGTGGGATCAACCAACTGTATAAACCAATTAATAACAAAATGAAAGAAACACATCAACAGTAATATAATCCTAGTAGGGTATGTTAACACTCCCCTCACTGAAATGGACAGATCATCCAAGCAAAAGATCAACAAGGAAGTAAAGGCTATCAATGACACACTGGACCTATTGGACATCACAGATTTATTCAGAACATTCCATCCCAAAGCAACAGAATACACATTCTTCACTAGGGCACATGGAACATTCTCCAGAATAGATCACATCCTGAGTCATAAATCAGGCCGCAACTGGTATCAAAAGATTGGGATCATTCCCTGCATATTTTTAGACCACAATGCTTTGAAGCTAGAACTCAGTCACAAGAGGAAATTTGGAAAGAACCCAAATACATGGAGACTAAACAGCATCCTTCTAAGGAATGAAAGGGTCAACAAGGAAATTAAAGAAGAATTGAAAAAATTCATGGAAACAAATGACAATGAAAACACAATGGTTCAAAATCAGTGGGACATAGCAAAGGCAGCCCTGAGAGGAAAATATATGGCAATGAAAGCCTTTCTCAAGAAACAAGAAAGATCTCAAATACACAACCTAACCCTACACATAAAGGAGCTGGAGAAAGAACAACAAAGAAAGCCTAAACCCAACAGGAGAAGAGAAATCATAAAGATCAGAGCAGAAATCAATGAAATAAAAACCAAAAACAAACAAACAAACAAACAAACAATAAAACAAATCAACAAAACTAGGAGTTGGTTCTATAAAAGAATTACTAAGATTGATAAACGCCTGGCCAGACTTATCAAAAAAAAGAGAAAGGACCTAAATAAATAAAATCATGAATGAAAGAGGAGAGATCACAACCAACACCAAAGAAATACAAACAATTATAAGAACATACTATGAGCAACTCTACACCAACAAATTTGACAATCTGGAAGAAATGGATGCACTCCTAGAGACATATAAACTACCACAACTGAACCAGGAAGAAATAGAAAACATGAACAGACCCATCACCAGTAAGGAGATTGAAACAGTCATCAGGAATCTCCAAACAAACAAAAGCCCAGGGCCAGACAGCTTCCCAGGGGAATTCTACCAAACATTTAAAGAACAATTCATTCCTATTTTTCTGAAACTGTTCCAAAAAATAGAAATGGAAGGAAAACTTCCAAACCCATTTTATGAGGCCAACATCACCTTGATCCCCAAAGCAGACAAGGATCCCATCAAAAAAGAGAATTACAGACCAATATCCTTGATGAACACAGATGCGAAAATTCTCACCAAACTACTAGCCAATAGGATCCAACAGTACATTAAAAGGATTATTCACCATGACCAAGTGGGATTTACTTCAGGGTTGCAAGGATGGTTTAACATACGTAAATCAATCAATGTGATACAATACATTAATAAAAGAAAGAACAAGAACCACATGATCTTTGAGAGGATCTATTGAGATAGATACTGAAAAAGGCATTCAACAAAGTATAGCAGCCCTTCCTCATCAAAACTCTTCAAAGTGGGGAGGAAGAGTCAAGATGGCGGAGAAGTAGCAAGCTGAGACTGCTTCAGCTAGCCGGAGATCAGCTAGATAGCTTATCTAAAGATTGCAAACACCTGAAAATCCATCGGCAGATCGAAGAGAAGAAGAACAGCAATTCTGGAAACAGAAAAACAACCACTTTCTGAAAGGTGTATTCTTTTTTAAAAAATTCTTTTCTTTTCTTTTCTTTTTTTTTTTTTTCTTTTCTTTTTTTTTTTTTTTTCTTTTTTTTCTTTCTTCCTTTTTTGAACCTCTTTTTATCCCCTTTCTCCCCACTCACGATTTTGGATCTCTTCTAATTTGGTTAAAGCATATTTTCCTGGGGTTGTTGCCACCCTTTTAGTATTTTACTTGCCCCTTCATTTACTCTTATCTGGACAAAATGACAAGACATAAAAATTCAACACAAAAAAAAGAACAAGAGGCAGTACCAAAGGCTAGGGACCTAATCAACACAGACATGGGTAATATGTCAGATCTAGAGTTCAGAATGACAATTCTCAAGGTTCTAGCCGGGCTCGAAAAAGGCATGGAAGATATTAGAGAAACCCTCTCGAGAGATATAAAAGCCCTTTCTGGAGAAATAAAAGAACTAAAATCAAACCAAGGTGAAATCAAAAAAGCTATTAATGAGGTGCAATCAAAAATGGAGGCTCTAACTGCTAGGATAAATGAGGCAGAAGAAAGAATTAGTGATATAGAAGACCAAATGACAGAGAATAAAGAAGCTGAGCAAAAGAGGGACAAACAGCTACTCGACCATGAGGGGAGAATTCGAGAGATAAGTGACACCATAAGACGAAACAACATTAGAATAATTGGGATTCCAGAAGAAGAAGAAAGTGAGAGGGGAGCAGAAGGTATATTGGAGAGAATTATTGGGGAGAATTTCCCCAATATGGCAAAGGGAACGAGCATCAAAATTCAGGAGGTTCAGAGAACGCCCCTCAAAATCAATAAGAATAGGCCCACACCCCGTCACCTAATAGTAAAATTTACAAGTCTCAATGACAAAGAGAAAATCCTGAAAGCAGCCCGGGAAAAGAAGTCTGTAACATACAATGGTAAAAATATTAGATTGGCAGCTGACTTATCCACAGAGACCTGGCAGGCCAGAAAGAGCTGGCATGATATTTTCAGTGCACTAAAGGAGAAAAGCATGCAGCCAAGAATACTATATCCAGCTAGGCTATCATTGAAAATAGAAGGAGAGATTAAAAGCTTCCAGGACAAACAACAACTGAAAGAATTTGCAAATACCAAACCAGCTCTACAGGAAATATTGAAAGGGGTCCTCTAAGCAAAGAGAGAGCCTACAAGTGGTAGATCAGAAAGGAACAGAGACCATATACAGTAACAGTCACCTTACAGGCAATACAATGGCACTAAATTCATATATCTCAATAGTTACCCTGAATGTTAATGGGCTAAATGCCCCTGTCCAAAGACACAGGGTATCAGAATGGATAAAAAAACAAAACCCATCTATATGTTGCCTCCAAAAAACACATTTTAAGCCTGAAGACACCTCCAGATTTAAAGTGAGGGGGTGGAAAAGAATTTACCATGCTAATGGACATCAGAAGAAAGCAGGAGTGGCAATCCTTATATCAGATCAATTAGATTTTAAGCCAAAGACTATAATAAGAGATGAGGAAGGACACTATATCATACTCAAAGGGTCTCTCCAACAAGAAGATTTAACAATTTTAAATATCTATGCCCCCAATGTGGGAGCAGCCAACTATATAAACCAATTAATAACAAAATCAAAGAAACACATCAACAATAATACAATAATAGTAGGGGACTGTAACACTCCCCTCACTGAAATGGACAGATCATCCAAGCAAAAGATCAGCAAGGAAATAAAGGCCTTAAACGACACACTGGACCAGATGGACATCACAGATATATTCAGAATATTTCATCCCAAAGTAACAGAATACACATTCTTCTCTAGTGCACATGGAACATTCTCCAGAATAGATCACATCCTGGGTCCTAAATCAGGACTCAACCGGTATCAAAAGATTGGGATCATTCCCTGCATATTTTCAGACCACAATGCTCTAAAGCTAGAACTAAACCACAAAAGGAAGTTTGGAAAGAACCCAAATACATGGAGACTAAACAGTATCCTTCTAAAGAATGAATGGGTCAATCGGGAAATTAAAGAAGAATTGAAAAAAATCATGGAAACAAATGATAATGAAAATACAACGGTTCAAAATCTGTGGGACACAACAAAGGCAGTCCTGAGAGGAAAATATATAGTGGTACAAGCCTTTCTCAAGAAACAAGAAAGGTCTCAGGTACACAACCTAACCCTACACCTAAACGAGCTGGAGAAAGAACAAGAAAGAAACCCTAAGCCCAGCAGGAGAAGAGAAATCATAAAGATCAGAGCAGAAATCAATGAAATAGAAACCAAAAAAACAATAGAACAAATCAACGAAACTAGGAGCTGGTTCTTTGAAAGAATTAATAAAATTGATAAACCCCTGGCCCGACTTATCAAAAAGAAAAGAGAAAGGACCCAAATAAATAAAATCATGAATGAAAGAGGAGAGATCACAACTAACACCAAAGAAATACAAACTATTATAAGAACATACTATGAGCAACTCTACGGCAATAAATTTGACAATCTGGAAGAAATGGATGCATTCCTAGAAACATATAAACTACCACAACTGAGCCAGGAAGAAATAGAAAGCCTGAACAGACCCATTACCAGTAAGGAGATTGAAACAGTCATTAAAAATCTCCAAACAAACAAAAGCCCAGGGCCAGACGGCTTCCCGGGGGAATTCTACCAAACATTTAAAGAAGAACTAATTCCTATTCTCCTGAAACTGTTCCAAAAAATAGAAATGGAAGGAAAACTTCCAAACTCATTTTATGAGGCCAGCATCACCTTGATCCCAAAACCAGACAAGGAGCCCACCAAAAAAGAGAGCTATAGACCGATATCCTTGATGAACACAGATGCGAAAATACTCAACAAAATACTAGCCAATAGGATTCAACAGTACATTAAAAGGATTATTCACCACGACCAAGTGGGATTTATTCCAGGGCTGCAAGGTTGGTTCAACATCCGCAAATCAGTCAATGTGATACAACACATCAATAAAAGAAAGAACAAGAACCATATGATACTCTCAATAGATGCTGAAAAAGCATTTGACAAAGTACAACATCCCTTCCTGATCAAAACTCTTCAAAGTGTAGGGATAGAGGGCACATACCTCAATATCATCAAAGCCATCTATGAAAAACCCACCGCAAATATCATTCTCAATGGAGAAAAACTGAAAGCTTTTCCGCTAAGGTCAGGAACACGGCAGGGATGTCCATTATCACCACTGCTATTCAACATCGTACTAGAGGTCCTAGCCTCAGCAATCAGACAACAAAAGGAAATTAAAGGCATCCAAATCGGCAAAGAAGAAGTCAAATGATCACTCTTCGCAGATGATATGATACTATATGTGGAAAACCCAAAAGACTCCACTCCAAAACTGCTAGAACTTATACAGGAATTCAGTAAAGTGTCAGGATATAAAATCAATGCACAGAAATCAGTTGCATTTCTCTACACCAACAGCAAGACAGAAGAAAGAGATATTAAGGAGTCAATCCCATTTACAATTGCATCCAAAACCATAAGATACCTAGGAATAAACCTAACCAAAGAGACACAGAATCTATACTCAGAAAACTATAAAGTACTCATGAAAGAAATTGAGGAAGACACAAAGAAATGGAAAAATGTTCCATGCTCCTGGATTGGAAGAATAAATATTGTGAAAATGTCTATGCTACCTAAAGCAATCTACACATTTAATGCAATTCCTATCAAAGTACCATCCATCTTTTTCAAAGAAATGGAACAAATAATGCTAAAATTTATATGGAACCAGAAAAGACCTCGAATAGCCAA
This sequence comes from Mustela lutreola, assembly GCF_030435805.1. Classification (NCBI taxonomy): domain Eukaryota; kingdom Metazoa; phylum Chordata; class Mammalia; order Carnivora; family Mustelidae; genus Mustela; species Mustela lutreola. Next base: position 12,203,706 of record NC_081290.1, read on the forward strand.
AGGGATATTGAAAAAGAAAGCCAACGTTGGTGGCATCACAATTCCGGACTTCAGGCTCTATTACAAAGCTGTCATCATCAAGACAGCATGGTACTGGCACAAAAACAGACCCATAGATCAATGGAACAGAATAGAGAGCCCAGAAATAGACCCTCAAATCTATGGTCAACTAATCTTCGACAAAGCAGGAAAGAATGTCCAATGGAAAAAAGACAGCCTTTTCAATAAATGGTGCTGGGAAAATTGGACAGCCACATGCAGAAAAATGAAATTGGACCATTCCCTTACACCACACACAAAAATAGACTCAAAATGGATGAAGGACCTCAATGTACGAAAGGAATCCATCAAAATCCTTGAGGAGAACACGGGCAGCAACCTCTTCGACCTCTGCCGCAGCAACATCTTCCTAGGAACAACGCAAAAGGCAAGGGAAGCAAGGGAAAAAATGAACTACTGGGATTTCATCAAGATCAAAAGCTTTTGCACAGCAAAGGAAACAGTTAACAAAATCAAAAGACAACTGACAGAATGGGAGAAGATATTTGCAAATGACATATCAGATAAAGGACTAGTGTCCAGAATCTATAAAGAACTTAGCAAACTCAACACCCAAAGAACAAATAATCCAATCAAGAAATGGGCAGAGGACATGAACAGACATTTCTGCAAAGAAGACATCCAGATGGCGAACAGACACATGAAAAAGTGCTCCATATCACTCGGCATCAGGGAAATACAAATCAAAACCACAATGAGATATCACCTCACACCAGTCAGAATGGCTAAAATCAACAAGTCAGGAAATGACAGATGCTGGCGAGGATGCGGAGAAAGGGGAACCCTCCTACACTGTTGGTGGGAATGCAAGCTGGTGCAGCCACTCTGGAAAACAGCATGGAGGTTCCTCAAAATGTTGAAAATAGAACTGCCCTATGACCCAGCAATTGCACTATTGGGTATTTACCCTAAAGATACAAATGTAGTGATCCAAAGGGGCACATGCACCCGAATGTTTATAGCAGCAATGTCCACAATAGCCAAACTATGGAAAGAACCTAGATGTCCATCAACAGATGAATGGATCAAGAAGATGTGGTATATATACACAATGGAATACTATGCAGCCATCAAAAGAAATGAAATCTTGCCATTTGCGACAACATGGATGGAACTAGAGCGTACCATGCTTAGCGAAATAAGTCAAGCAGAGAAAGACAACTATCATATGATCTCCCTGATATGAGGAAGTTGTGATACAACATGGAGGCTTAAGTGGGTAGAAGAAGAATAAATGAAACAAGATGGGATTGGGAGGGAGACAAACCATAAGTGACTCTTAATCTCACGAAACAAACTGAGGGTTGCCGGGGGGAGGGGGTTTGGGAGAAGGGGGTGGGATTATGGACATTGGGGAGGGTATGTGATTTGGTGAGTGCTGTGAAGTGTGTAAACCTGGTGATTCACAGACCTGTACCCCTGGGGATAAAAATATATGTTTATAAAAAATAAAAAATTAAAAAAAAAAAACTCTTCAAAGTGTAGGAATAGAGGGCATATATCTCGATATTATCTAAGCCATCTATGAAAAACCCATTGCAAATACCATTCTCGATGGAGAAAACCTGAGACCTTTTCCGCTAAGGCCAAGAACACAGCATGGATGTCCATTATCACGACTGCTATTCAACATAATACTAGATGTCCTAGACTCAGCAATGAGAAAACAAAAAGAAATTCAAGGCAACCAAATTGGCCAATAAGTCAAGCTATCACTCTTTGCAGATGGTGTGATACTATATATGGAAAACTCAGAAGACTACACTCCAAATCTGCTAGAACTGGTACAGGAATTCAGTAAGTGTCAGGATAGAAAATCAATGCACAGAAATCAGTTGAATTTCTTTATACCAACAACAAGACAGAAGAAAGAAATTAAGGAGTCAACCCCATTTACAATTGCACTCAAAACCATAAAACAGCTAGGATTAAACCTAACCAAAGAGGCAAATAATCTATACTCAGAAAACCATAAAGTACTCATGAAAGAAATTGAGGAAGACACAGAGAAATGGAAAAGTGTTCCATGCTCATGGATTGGAAGAAAAAATATTGTGAAAATGCCTATGCTACCCAAAGCAATCTACACATTTAATGCAATCCCTATCCAAATACCATCCATTTTTTTTTAAAGAAATGGAACAAATAATCCTAAAATTTATATGGAACCAGAAAAGTCTCCAAACAGCCAGAGCAATGTTGAAAAAGAAAGCCAAATCCGGCATGACAATTCCGGACTTCAAGCTCTATTACAAAGCTGTCATCATCAAGACAGTATGGTACTGGCACAAAAACAGACACATAGATCAATGGAACAGAATGGAGATCCCAGAAATAGACCCTCAACTCTACTGTCAACTAATCTTTGAAAAAGCAGGAAAAAACGTTCAATGGAATAAGGACAGCCTCTTCAACAAACGGTGTTGGGAAAATTGGACAGCAACATGCAGAAAAATAAAATTGGACCATTTCCTCACACCACACATGAAAATAGACTAAAAATGGATGAAGGACCTCAATGTGAGAAAGGAATCCATCAAAATCCTTGAGGAGAACACAGGCAGAAACCTCTTCAACCTCAGCTGCAATAAATTTTTTGTAGAAACATCGCCAAAGACAAGGGAAGCAAGGGCAAAAATGAACTATTGGGATTTCATCAAGATCAAAAGCTTTTGCACAGCAAAGGAAACAGTTCACAAAACCAAAAGACAAAAAACAGAATGGGAGAAGATATTTGCAAATGATAAATCAGATAAAAGGCTAGTATCCAAAATCTATAAAGAGCTTAGCAAACTCAACACCCAAAGAACAAATAGTCCAATCAAGAAAAGGGCAGAGGACATGAACAGACATTTCTGCAAAGAAGACATCCAGATGGCCAACAGACACATGAAAAAGTGCTCAAAACACTCAGCATCAGGGATATACAAATCAAAACCACAATGAAATACCACCTTACACCAGTCAGAATGGCTAAAATTAATAAGTCAGGAAATGACAGATGCTGGCGAGGATGGGGAGAAAGAGGAATACTCCTACACTGTTGGTGGGAATGCAAGCTGGTGCAACCACTCTGGAAAACAGCAACGAGGTTCCTCAAAAAGTTCAAAATAGAGCTACCTTATGACCCAGCATTTGCACTACTGGATATTCAACCTAAAAATACAAACGTAGTGATCCGAAGGGGCACGTGTACCCAAATGATTATAGCAACAATATCCACAATAGCCAAACTATGGGAAGAACCTAGATGTCCATCAACAGATGAATGTATAAAGAAGATGGGGCATATATATACAATGGAATACTATGCAGCCATCAAAAGAAATGAAATCTTACCATATGTGACAACATGAATGGAGCTACAGGGTATTATGCTGAGTGAAATAAGTCAATCAAAGCAAGACAACTATCATATGATCTCCCTGATATGAGGATGTGGAGATGCAAAATGGGAAGTTTGGGGGTAGGAAAAGAATAAATGAAACAATATGGGATCAGGAGGGAGACAAACCATAAGAGACTCTTACTGTCACAAAACAAACTCAGGGTGACCGGAGGGAGGAGGGTAGGTAGAGGGGGGTGGGGTTATGTACATTGGGGAGGGTATGTGATATGCTGAGTGCCGTGAAGTGTGTAAACCTGGTGATTCAGACACCTGTACCCCTGGGGCTAATAATACATTATATGTTTATAAAAAATATATAAAAACAAATTTTAAAAAATTTAAAAAAAGAAGAAATAGTAAAATACTTATTCAAAGAGTAAGATAACCTACTTATTGACACCAATAATAAACTGAAATATGTCAATGTTAACAACAAGACTAACAAAAAGATTTAATTTACCTCAATCTGTTCCAGAAATTGCTGGTAATGGGGGATGATTATAACCAACCTTGTACCATTTGTATTGGAACAGAATGCTCACAATTTTTGTCACTCTCATAAATTTTAGATAAAATTTCAGAAAGTCCTATTTGGAAAATTTTACCATGGCTATCCATTGAAAAGTTTCCTAGAATGCTTTATATTTCTTGGAGGGAGTTCCACACAGAAAAACCTGAAAAGTATTTAAAAAACTAAAAACCTTTGTTTCAGAGCAGTAAAAGAGAGTAGATTTTTTCTTTACTTCACTGAAATACATTTATTCTACCTGTTTTCATTTCCTTGCCTTACCTGCTAAAAATGATTATTCTCTGCAATTTTTCTAAACTCAAGTATGATCTGAATCATTCAACTCAGACAGGCTTCCACTTCAACCATCTTTGAGTAGTATGCAAAGATATGAACAAATGTAGGTTTATATTAGAAAATATTATCTAATTCACTGAATATCTAATTGTTTCACAGAACTAAAAGCTAAAGGAGTGCTCTTAGACATGATTTGAATTAAAATGCATTGATTTGTTATAACTAATTAATTCAATAATCAGTACATATTGTAGATGCATACTACATGTTAGGCTCTATATAGATTTACATTAAAAAGAGAATGCAAGAATCTTGGCCTCAAGTCTACCTCCAGAGGTAAATTACAGGGGGAAATATATATAGGTCACTGCCACACTTATGAGTAAAGACACTTATGAGTAAAGTCTGGAAGGACTCATGTTGATAACAAAAGGACAGAGACATTATCAAAGAAGATGGGGGAGAGGGGCATTACTTATTAAGCAAAATTGTACACTGGCCATGCTTCAGGCAATCTCCAAGATTTCTTTAAAATTAAGAACTATGTGTAAACCTGGTGATTCACAGACCTGTACCCCTGGGGATAAAAATATATGTTTATAAAAAATAAAAAATTAAAAAAAAAAAAAGAACTATCTTACTTGGCTCACTTGGTAGCTTAAAATAATAAATTCATTTGGTAATAATATATATGGGTAGCTAAATTTTAATAAAAAGTTAATTATGTTTTATAGAATTATCTATCATGATTATAACCCAACTATATCTGAATAATATAACTACAGGAAAAGAAATGTAGGTCAACTTCATTTCACTGTTTCATGCCACATTTCATTATGTTTAACATTTTGAATGAGAGTTACAAAATCATTTACAAGCTTTTTTAATACTTAAATTCACTTTCATTCTTTCCTTTCATCCTCATTCTACTAGTTACTGTGAACCATTCAAATATAGAATTTTCCTAATTGCTGTGAGTACTACCTTTCTAAATGAAGCCTAAAGTCACGTAAACTCAATCACCTGGTGGGGGGTGGGGAGGAATTAAGTGAAACAAGAGAATGATTAATAGAAAATAATTACACAGGGGTTCATAATTAAGGATTTAAGTCACAAGGAAGTAGGAACCTAAAGGGCAAAATCCTATTAACTTAGAAACTAAAAGATGAAATTTTAGTGTAATTTCTGTTAACTCCAAACAAAGTGTACTTGGGCAAAACTTTATTATCAAATTATAGGCATCGGACTGTCAACCTTGGATATAATTTCAAGCATTAAAAAGAGATGACTCTAAAATGAGGCTTCTCTCCCTGGCTGTTATATCACTATCAACTGTGATTAGAGTCCTTAAATGGAAACAGTTCTTGTCTCAGGCTATTTCTCTCAGTTACAAAACGTATTTTTTTGATAAATAGAATTGATTGATTGAGTTATTGGCAATTAGTCATTCTTCTGCATAAAAATCTTAAAAGTCATACCCAAAATGTGTTCCCTTCAAAACACATCAGCAAAAGGTAGCAGCAAAGTGTGTGATAATTGCACATGTACTTGTGTACCACACATTCTAAAAGGAGGGCTATCATGAATTGGAATTACTCAGGAAGTTCTAACTAATAAAATAGTGGCCCATCAACTGAAGTGATGAGCTATAAATCAGAAGGATAAGCTGGGCTGATATTGATGGTGATCTTACGAGAGGAGTGATCCTGAAATTGTAACAGGCAGTTGGGCATGAGCAAATACCTGAGCGAGAAACTAGAAACCATTGACAACTGACTTTATTGGATATTATGGAGTGAATCTATTCTCCACTGTTCTATTGATATTATGGAATTAATCTATTCTCCATTGTTCAGTTAGAGAGAAAAATAAAAATAAGAGGTAAATTATTTAGTTTGGAGCTCTGGTTTAGTCTTTGGTTTAATTCTTTTTTTAAAATGTTAAAATGTAATGTTTTATTAGTTGCAGAGGTAGAGTTCAGTGATTTTCAGTTGTATATAACACCCACTGTTTATTACATCTTGTGCCATCTTTAAGGTCTGTGACCCAGTAACCCATCCCCCTCACCCCTCTCCCCTCCAAGAACCCTAGTTTGTTTCCTTGGGTTAAGAATCTCTTATGGTGTGTCTCCTCTGATCTTGTTTTATTTTCCTCTCCCTTCCTCTACACTCCTCTGTTTTGTTTCATAAATTCCACTTATGAGTGAGATCATATGACAATTGTCTTTCTCTGATTGACTTATTTCACTTTGCCTAATACCATCTAGTTCCATCCATGTCATGTCAAATGGCAAGATTTCATTTTTTGATGGCTGAGTAATATTCCATTACACACACACACACACACACACACACACACACACACACACACATACCACTTCCTCTTTATCTATTCGTCTGTTGATAAACCTCTGGGCTCTTTCCACAGTTTGTTTATTGTGGACATTGATGCTGTAAACTTTGAGGTACCCCCTCAGATCTCTACATTTGTATCCTTGGGGTAAAAACCTAGTAGTGCAATTGCTGGGTATTACAGTAGCTCTATTTTTCATTTCTTAAGGAAACTCCATGCTGTTTTCCAGAGTGGATGCATCAGGGTGCATTCCACCAACAGTTTAAGAGGGTTCACCTTTCTCTGCATTCTCACCAACATCTGTTGTTTCCTGACTTGTTAATTTTAACCATTCTGACTTGGTGTGAGGTGGTATCCCATTCTGGTTTTGATTTATATTTCTCTGATGCCAAAAGAGGTTGAGCATTTTTTTTTTCACGTTGTCTGTTGATCCTTTGTATGTCTTCTTTGAGAAATGTCTGTTCATGTCTTCTGCCCATTTCTTGACTGGATTATTTGTTGTTTGGGTGTTGAGTTTGATAAATTACTTATATATTTGGGGTACTAGACCTCTATCTGATAAAACATTTGCATATGTCTTCTCCCATTCTGTCAGTTGTCTTTTGGTTTTACCGATTCTTTCCCTTGCTGTGCAAAAGATTCTTATCTTGATGAAATCCCCATAGTTCATCTTTGCCTTTGTTTCCCTTGCCTTTAGAGACATGTATATCAAGGAATTTTTGCAGCTGAAGCCACAGAGGTTGCTGCTTGTGTTCTTCTCTTTGAGATTGATGGATTCCTGACACAAGTAGGCCCTTCATCCATTTTGAATTTATTTTGTGTAAGAAAGTGTTCGAGTTTCAATCTTCTGCATATCCATGTCCAATTTTCATAATATCATTTGTTGAAGAGACTGTCCTTTTTCCATTGGATATTCTTTCCTGCTATGTCAAAGATTAGGGGACCATAGAGCTGAGGATCCATTTCTGGATTCTCTATTCTATTCCATTGGTTCTATGTCTCTCTTTTTGTGTTGGTACTATATGGTCTTCATAATTATATCTTTGTAATAGAGCATGAAGTCCAGAAATGTGAGGCCTCCACCTTTGGTTTTCCCTTTCAACATTCCTTTGGCTATTCAAGGTCTTTTCTGGTTCCATACAAATTTTAGGATTGTTGATTCCAGCTCTATGAATAAAATTGATAGTATTTTGATAGGGATTTCATTAAATGTGTAGAGTGGTCTAGGAAGGATAGACATTTTACCAGTATTGGTTCTTCCAATACATGAGCACGGATTGTTTTTCCACGTCTTTGTGTCTTCCTCAATTTCTTTAAGAGTGTTCTATAGTTTTCAGAGTACAGACCCTTTCCTCTTTTGGTTAGATTTATTCCTGGGTATCTTATGGTTTTGGGTGCACTTGTAAATGGGATCGACTCCTTAATTCCTTTTTCTTCTCTCTTATTGTTTAATGGGGTGGGATTATGGACATTGGGGAGGGTATGTGCTTTGGTGAGTGCTGTGAAGTGTGTAAACCTGGTGATTCACAGACCTGTACCCCTGGGGATAAAAATATATGTTTATAAAAAATAAAAAATTAAAAGTCAAAGAAAAAAAAAAAGAAATGCAACTGTCTTCTGTGCATTGATTTTATATCCTGCCACTTTGCTGAATTCCTCTATAAGTTCTAACACTCTTGGGTGAAGTCTTTGGGTTTTCCCACATAAAGTGTCATGTCATACAGAAAGATGATTTCGTTAATGAGTTCTTGTTTGCCAATTTGAATGCATTTTATTTCTTTTTATTGTCTGATTGCTGAGGCTAGGACTTCTAGTACTATGTTGAACAACAGTGGCAAGAGTGGACATTTCCTAAGGGGAAAAGTTCTCAGTTTTTCCCCATTGAGAATGATAATCTCTGTGGATTTTTTCTACATGGCTTTTATGATATTGAAGTATGTTCCCTCTATCCCTATGGTGAGGAGGGTTTTAATCAAGAAAGGATGCTGCAGTTTGTCAAATACTCTTTCTGGTTGTTGTTGTATTTTTTTTTTCCTGATGTTGAACCACACTTGTTTCCCCAAGAATAAATCCTACTTTGTTGTGGTGAATAATTCTTTTAAGGTCCTGTTGGATCCTATTGGCTAGTATATTGGTGAGAATTTTGGCAACCATGTTCATTGGGGTTATTGGTCTACAATTTCCTTTTTGGTGGGGTCTTGTCTGGTTTGGGGATAAGGGTAATTCTGGCCTCATAGGAAGAATTGGGAAGTTTTTCTTCCATTTCTATTTTTGAGACATCTTCAGAATAATAGATATTAATTCTTCTTTAAATGTTTGGTAAATTTCTCTTGGGAAACCATCCATGCCTGGACTCTTGTTTCTTGGGAGATTTTTGATCACTGCTTCAATTTCCTTGCTGGTTATGGCTCTGTTCAGATTTTCTATATGTTCCTCTTTCTGTTTTGGTAGTTTATGTTTCTAGGAATGAATCTGTTTCTTCTAGATTGCCTAGTTTGTTGGCATATAGTTGCTCATAGTATGTTCTTTAATTGTTTGTATTTCCTTGGTGTTGGTTGTGATCTCTCCTCTTTTATTCATGATTTTATTAATTTGGGTTATTTTTCTTCTTTTTGATAACTCTGGATAGCGTTTTATTGATCTTACTTGTTCTCCTAAAAAAATAGCTCCTAATTTAGTTGATCTGTTCTACTGTTCTTTTGTTTCTACGTCTCTTTCCTCATTGAACCATTCATTCTTTAGTACGATTCTCTTTAACCACCATGTATTTGTGTTCCTTCCAAATTTCCTCTTGTGATTGAATTCAAGTTTTAAAGCACAGTGGTCTGAAAATTTGTGGAGAATAATCTCAGTCTTTTGGTACCTGTTGAGACATGATTTGTGATCCAGAATGTGACCTATTCTGGAGAAAACTCCATGTGTACTTGAGAAGAATATGTATTCTCTTTCTTTAGGATAGAGTGCTCTGAATATATCTGAGATGTTCATCTGGTCCAGTGTGCCAATCAAAGCACTTGTTTCCTTGTTGATCTTCTGCTTAGATGATCTGTCCATTTCTGTGAGTTGGGTGTTAAAGTATCCTACTATTATTGTGTTATTATCAATGTGTTTCTTTAATTTTGTTATCAATTGGTTTATCTATTCGGCTACTCTCATGTTAGGGGCATAAATATTTACAGTTGCTAGATCTTCTTGTTGGATAGACTCTTTAATATGCTATAGTATCCTTTATCTTTTATTAAATTCTTTGGTTTAAAATCTAATTTGTCTTCTTTAAGGATTGCTACCCTAGCATGATAAATAGTTCTCCAGACCCTCAAATTCAATATGGAGGTGTCTTTAGGTCTAAAAGGAGTCTCTGGTAAACAACATATGGATGGGTCTTGCCTGTTTATCCAGTCTGCTACCTTGTGTCTTTTGACTGGAACATTTAGCTCATTTAATAGAGCAACTATTAAATTATATGAACTATTAAATGATATGAATTTTGTGCCACTCTATTACCTGTAATGTTATTGTTTTTGTATATAGTCTCTTTTCCTTTCTAATCTCTGTTCCTTTTGGGCTCTCTCTTTGCTTGAAGTATTTCCTTTAATATTTTTTGCAGGGCTGGTTTCATGATCACATTCTTTGCATTTCTGTTTGTCCTAAAAGCTCCTTTCCTCTCCTTCTGTCTTGAATGACATCCTTGCTGGATAAAGTATTCTTGGCTGCATATTTTTCTCATTTAGCACCCTGAATTTATCATACCAGTACTTTGCCACAGGTCTCTGTAGACAGGTCTGCTGCCAGCCTTATGTTTCTATCCTTGTAGGTTATGGACTTCTTGTCCTGTGCTGCTTTCAGGATTTTCACTTTCTCTCTATGATTTGTAAGTTTCAGTATTATCTGTCAGGTTGTTGACCTGTTTTTATTGATCTCGAGGGGTGTTCGCTGTGCTTCCTTCCCCAGATTAGGGAAGTTCTCCACTATAATTTGCTGCAATATACCTTATGCCCCCCTCTTTCCTCTTCTTCTGGGATCCCAATTATTCTGATGTTGTTTTGCTTTATGATATCTTTTATCTCTCAAATTCTCCCCCCGCCATAATCCAGTAGTTGTTAATCTCTCATTTTCTCAGCTTCTTTATTCTCCAATATTTGGACACTATGTCACTAATTTTCTCTTATGCCTCAGCCATCCTAGCAGTTAGAGCCTCCATTTTTTATTGCATCTCATTAATAACCTTTTATTATTTTGACCTGATTACAGTTCCTATATTTCTCCAAAAATATCTTCTGTTTTTCTCTACCTCAGCTAGTATCTTTAAAATTGTTATTTTGAATTTTAGTTCTGATATCTTGCTTATTTCCATATTGATTAAGTCCCTGGCATTCAGTACTGCCTCTTCTTCTTTTTTTGAGGGGTGTGTTCTTCCATCTTGTCATTCTGTCCAGAGAATAGATAAATGAGAGGACAAAATACAGAAATAGCAATAACCTCAGAAAAATTTACACTAAACAGATCAGAAGAAATCAGAAAAAAATAAAAAAGAGAGGGAGAATATAATATAAAGAGCTGAATAGAGCAGAGCAATACACTAGATCTTGGATGTATTTTGATCTCTTTTGTAGAAGAAAGTAAATCCCAAATTTGTAAAGAAAAATTATATATATATATATATATATAGAGAGAGAGAGAGAGAGAGAAAGAGAGAGAGAGAGAGAGACAGAAAGACAGAGAGAGACAGAAAGAAAGGAAGCCAAAAATGAAGAAAATAAATATAAGTGTAAAAATGAAAATTAAAAAGACTTTAAAAATGTTGAAAAAAACTAAAAAAAATAGTTGAAAAGGGGAAAAAATTATTGAAAGACTAAAGAATCAGAAGAAAAATCGATGAGCTCTACATAGTATTTTCTTCCAGTCATAGTTTCAGAGTCCTGTATAATGGGTAAACCTGCTATCAACTAGAAGTTTCTGTTGGTCTTCTGGGGGAAGGGGCTGTTGTGCTGCTTCTCAAGTGTCCTTGCCACCAGTGGACTGCACAGCCCTTGCCAGGGGACCAGGCTCATTTTAAGTAGATTTGGATATCTGGAGCAGGTGGGGGGAATGAAAATGGTGGCACCCCAATCTCTAGCTTGTGAGCTTAAAGTTCATCCTTCAACTCTTCAGTGAGCCCTCACAGGAAAACAGTCAATCACTCTTCTCTACTTAGTTTCGTTCGCATGCTGTGTTCACCCAGCCTGTGACCAAGCATCTTTATCTCTAACACATGACCGTGTTTTGAGTCTCCAAACTTTGCAGACTCCTGTGGAATGCAACTGTGCTGTTCTCTGAGGAGAGAGAGGGAGATCTGGGCCATGGTTCTGCTGCTTGCTGGATTCCACTTGTAGAGTGGTCACCTGAACATGTTGTGATGAGTGGTTTATGGAACACGGAGCTGCAAGCCCACTCCTGGTCTTGCTGATTGTGTCTGTTTCCCCTCTCTCTTGCCTGGGAACTCTGCCACACTCATGCATAGTTTTTTCTGTGACTCCAGGGATCCTGAGACCATACTGTCCCCCTTTGGATTTCACCCCTCTTTGCCACCTGAGTGCCTTTCAAAACAGGAAGACCACCCCCCACACACACACCACAGCAGACTTCCAAAAGTTACAATTTTGGGTTCCTTTGGAAGCAAGCTGATAGAGGCTCCCACTACCCACAGTTTGTCTGTACATATATTGTTTCAGATTCTCATCTCCACACCTCCTACCTTGCAAAAAGTGGTTGCTTTTCTATTTGTAGAATTGCAACAATTCTTTTTTTAGGTCCCCAGTTGAGTTCACTGGAGTTCAGAATTATTTGATAGATATCTAGATGAATTCCCGGGACCAGATGAATCTAGGGCCCCTACTCCTCCACCATCTTCCTCCTCTAGCCCTTCATTTATTTTCTGTCAGAAAATAAATTTACATATAGTTAACTATGTTTTCCTTTCTTTTTCTCTTTTTTTAAAATTCCATATTGTTGCATTAATGATCCCTTTAATTTCACATCAGAAGCCCTATTATTCTAGGAGACCTAAACATATCTTGTCCTTAGTAGTTTATCTATAAATTGGTGATGAGGTTTTCTTATTTAATTTATAGGCTAATCCTCCCACCCAATCCAGGAGACCCACTACTTACGTGAGTCTCTGAGGAAAGCTGAAATTTGGTGAATTCAAACATTTTGGGTTTTTGAATTTCCTCATTCATACCTACTTAATTTTAAATTTCTCAGAGAAGGTGGGCTTCATGGCAAGCCCACCAAATCTTTTTTTTTTTTTTTTAAGATTTTATTTATTTGACAGACAAAGATCACAAGTAGGCAGAGAGGCAGGCAGGGAGAGAGAGAGAGAGAGGAGAGGAGGAAGCAGACCCCCTGCTGAGCAGAGAGCCCGACGTGGGGCTCAATCCCAGGACCCTGGGATCATGACCTGAGCCAAAGGCGGAGGCTTTAACCCACTGAGCCACCCAGGCGCCCCAAGCCCACCAAATCTTTATGTAAGGAAAGATGATTATGTTGAAAGATTTTTGTATTCCTTATGATATGACTCCTGATTTTCCTTTAAAGATTACCACCTTAGTAACAGAGACATAATACTAAACATCTTTGGTTGGTCACTCTATTTCCATTTTCCATGTCAGAAGGGATCTTAAGATGCAAAAAGGTGGTTTTGTCATTTTATTGAGAAATTAAACTGAAAAACTGCACGATTGAAATACATCTCAAAATATTGTTTCTATAGTATGGATAATGGATCAAAGTGACAGGAAAGTAGAGCCACAAAAATCACTAAGGAGACTGCTGTAATCTTACTCAACAAGCTGATGGAGTTATAAACACAGGTAATTATCATAATGGTAGAGAGATAAGCATGTTTTCCTCAGACACTTTGAGGTAAGTTCCACATTGTTATTGAGTGAAACCAAATAGGAGTTGAGGGAAAGTCGGAAATAAGGAAGTCTCCTGGATTTCCATTTTGAATGTTTCTTTGATAGTGATTGTTTCTAATGATATAGGAAACACATAAAGTTAGAATTTGTTTAAAATTAATACAATGAGCTCTAATTTCTTGAATATTTACTTAGAGGAATAATCCTACTTGGTAGGATTTACAAGTAGAATTTTCTAGAAGTCATTGGATAATATAGGCCTCAAGCTTAGCAAACAGAAAAGGAAATATTGAGGGTCATTGGCATTAAGTAGAGTTCATGAGAATGAGAAAAAATATCCAAATTTGGATTAATTTTTTTTTAATTTTTTATTTTTTATAAACATATATTTTTATCCCCAGGGGTACAGGTCTGTGAATCACCAGGTTTACACACTTCACAGCACTCACCAAATCACATACCCTCCCCAATGTCCATAATCCCACCCCCTTCTCCCAAACCCCCTCCCCCCGGCAACCCTCAGTTTGTTTCGTGAGATTAAGAGTCACTTATGGTTTGTCTCCCTCCCAATCCCATCTTGTTTCATTTATTCTTCTTCTACCCACTTAAGCCTCCATGTTGTATCACAACTTCCTCATATCAGGGAGATCATATGATAGTTGTCTTTCTCTGCTTGACTTATTTCGCTAAGCATGGTACGCTCTAGTTCCATCCATGTTGTCGCAAATGGCAAGATTTCATTTCTTTTGATGGCTGCATAGTATTCCATTGTGTATATATACCACATCTTCTTGATCCATTCATCTGTTGATGGACATCTAGGTTCTTTCCATAGTTTGGCTATTGTGGACATTGCTGCTATAAACATTCGGGTGCATGTGCCCCTTTGGATCACTACATTTGTATCTTTAGGGTAAATACCCAATAGTGCAATTGCTGGGTCATAGGGCAGTTCTATTTTCAACATTTTGAGGAACCTCCATGCTGTTTTCCAGAGTGGCTGCACCAGCTTGCATTCCCACCAACAGTGTAGGAGGGTTCCCCTTTCTCCGCATCCTCGCCAGCATCTGTCATTTCCTGACTTGTTGATTTTAGCCATTCTGACTGGTGTGAGGTGATATCTCATTGTGGTTTTGATTTGTATTTCCCTGATGCCGAGTGATATGGAGCACTTTTTCATGTGTCTGTTCGCCATCTGGATGTCTTCTTTGCAGAAATGTCTGTTCATGTCCTCTGCCCATTTCTTGATTGGATTATTTGTTCTTTGGGTGTTGAGTTTGCTAAGTTCTTTATAGATTCTGGACACTAGTCCTTTATCTGATATGTCATTTGCAAATATCTTCTCCCATTCTGTCAGTTGTCTTTTGATTTTGTTAACTGTTTCCTTTGCTGTGCAAAAGCTTTTGATCTTGATGAAATCCCAGTAGTTCATTTTTTCCCTTGCTTCCCTTGCCTTTTGCGTTGTTCCTAGGAAGATGTTGCTGCGGCAGAGGTCGAAGAGGTTGCTGCCCGTGTTCTCCTCAAGGATTTTGATGGATTCCTTTCGTACATTGAGGTCCTTCATCCATTTTGAGTCTATTTTTGTGTGTGGTGTAAGGGAATGGTCCAATTTCATTTTTCTGCATGTGGCTGTCCAATTTTCCCAGCACCATTTATTGAAAAGGCTGTCTTTTTTCCATTGGACATTCTTTCCTGCTTTGTCGAAGATTAGTTGACCATAGATTTGAGGGTCTATTTCTGGGCTCTCTATTCTGTTCCATTGATCTATGGGTCTGTTTTTGTGCCAGTACCATGCTGTCTTGATGATGACAGCTTTGTAATAGAGCCTGAAGTCCGGAATTGTGATGCCACCAACGTTGGCTTTCTTTTTCAATATCCCTTTGGCTATTCGAGGTCTTTTCTGGTTCCATATAAATTTTAGCATTATTTGTTCCATTTCTTTGAAAAAGATGGATGGTACTTTGATAGGAATTGCATTAAATGTGTAGATTGCTTTAGGTAGCATAGACATTTTCACAATATTTATTCTTCCAATCCAGGAGCATGGAACATTTTTCCATTTCTTTGTGTCTTCCTCAATTTCTTTCATGAGTACTTTATAGTTTTCTGAGTATAGATTCTGTGTCTCTTTGGTTAGGTTTATATATAATATAATTTTTTTTATCAACCTGAAAACAGGTTCCTTTTGAAATGAAAAAGAAATTATATTATATCACATTCCTAAATCTTCCAAGGAAAATACGTAGAGTGCCAGGGACATTGGAAGGAAATGATAATGAGAAACAGAAGAACTATTTAACTATCAATAGAGAGTAAGGAGGAAAATCTTTATTTACTTATACTGTGATAATATTAACCAAATCTTTTTAAGTTGTTTGCAGAACAAATGAGGTTCTCGGAATTCTTGATTTTTATTTCTAGTAAAATGTATGTTGCTTATATGTGGAGCATAACAAATAACACGGAGGCCATGGGGAGATGGAGAAGGGAGTTGAGAGAAATTGGAAGGGTAGATGAACCATGAGAGACTATGGACTCTGAAAAACAATCTGAGGGTTTTGAACGTGTGTCTGGGGGTGGGAGGGTGGGAGAGCCTGGTGGTGGGTATTATGGAGGGCACCTATTGCATGGAGCACTGGGTGGTGCATAAAAAATGAATTCTGTTACACTGAAAAGAAATGAATTCTGTTACACTGAAAAGAAATTAAATTAAAAAAATAAAAAAATAAAGTTCACTGTTTTATTTGAATTTCATTGTTAAATTCTACTGCTTTCCAAAATAAATTTTACGTAGAATGAAAAAAAAAAGGTATGTTGATGAAGTTTCACTTTAGGATTATGAATGCCCTTTTTCTTGCCAATCAAGTTACAGCTGCAAACCAAGATCTATTAAGACTTAATATAATCAACTAATTTCTAACTGGAGACATCAAAAGAGAGGTGACAATTTCTCTGGCTCTAGATAATCACCTATTTAAATAATTTGTTATCGACTTTCCACTTTTACACACACACACGCACACACACACAGCCACATAATTTCACAAAATAATCTCAGATAAAATGAGGAAGAGTGAAAAGAGGGTAAATTATTCCCTTACAAGTTCAGTTTACCTCTGGATAAGAAGTTTGTGCAGCATGAATAGCATTCATGCTTATGGTAGTTTTGTGAGATTAGCACTCGATACAGAGATTGAAAAGCAACCAGGGGACAAAAACACTAAATCAAAGGGATACACACACCTCTATATTTATAGCAGCATTAATTACAATAGCCAACATATGGAAGCAGCGCAAGTGTCCTCTAATGGGTGAATGGATAAAGATGTGGTACATACATACAATGGAATATTATTCAGCCATAAAAGGAATAAAATCTTGCCATTTGCAATGACATGGGTGGTGCTAGAGAGTACAATTCTAAGTCCAATAAGAGAAAGACAAAGAAAATAGGATGCTAAGTCCAATAAGAGAAAGACAAAGAACATATGATTTCACTCATATATGAAATTTAAGAAACAAAACAAATGAATAAAGGGAAAAAAAGAGGGAGCAAGACAAAGCAAGAAACATACTTTTAATTACAGCAAGTGATGGTGACCAGAGGAGAGGTGGGTTGGGGGATGAGTGAAATAAGTGATGGGGATTGAAGAATGCACTTGTCATGTTGAGTACTAGGTGATGTATGGAATTGTTGAGTTGTTGTATTGTATACCTGAAACTAATATATCAATATATGTTAATTACAAAGAATTAAAAATAAAAACAAGGGGCACCTGGGTGGCTCAGTGGGTTAGGCCTCTGCCTTCTGCCCAGGTCGTGACCTTGGGGTCCTGGGATCGAGCCCTGCATCAGGCTCTCTGCTCAGCAGGGCACCTATTTCTCCCTCTCTCTGCCTGCCTCTCTGCCTACTTGTGATCTCTCTCTCTCTGTCAAATAAATAAATTAAAAAAATAAAATAAAATAAAAACAAGAAAAAAGCAATGAGGGGTCCTCCGACCAAGAACTCAATGAATTTAGTATAAATATAAATATATATGTATATATTTATGTATAAACACACACACACACACACACACACACATATATATATATATAAAACACCATTCAAAATTCATATAATTGGGGACATGAATCAATATAAATATTAAGACAATAATTTTTGAGATGTCTGAAATACTCCACTAATATTAACAAAGCTAAAAGTGCAAGTTTACTCCCAAATTTGACATCATCTCTTCTCTGATCACTTAATAGCCTTTAATTTGGGAACATAGTGATTTCAGAGATGCCACAAAAGTTTTTACTGACAATACATGACACATGTCTAGAGGATATTATTCTTATACAATATGATGTGACTGGCCCAATCCCAGAGTTTGCAGTGGTCAACTTGCATAACTACAAATGGCAGGGGTTTACTTTACAGAGACAACTAATATCAATTCTGTACTAAGTCTCAAATTAAGGATATGTAACTCAAGTCCATTGAATTGGGAGCTTTTATACATCAGGAGGAGAAACAATCACTGTCTACTAAAAGTAGTTTATAATTACTGAAGTAGTTTAAATATGTTATCTCCTTTTATGACATATCACTATATATCATAATTCTAATAAATATTTCCTAGTCCTATCAATAAGGTAGGGATGACTTAAGCATGAGAAAGTTACCAGGGAAACCATATATTTTAAAAGAGCAGGTAACACATTAATAATTTATTAGATATAAACTGTTATGATAATAATCTCAAAAACCAAATTCAGACCTATTTCAAGGATTTCTTTTGAGGTATATTTTTACAAGTTCGCAAATCACTCAGTTTTTAATAAAATTAAACCCTGGTAAGTAACACTGTCAATCATCATGAAAAGTGCTGTATTCTTATCACCTTTGGTATAATGGCTTGGTTCTATGGCTATTCAGTAATTGATGATTAAGTACTTAAGGCATAAGTTTTAGATATGTATATACTTCTTCCTAAAGAGCCTGGATGGCAAAAAGAAAGGAGAGAGAGAGAGACTGGTTGGCTCTACGAGTCGGGTAAAAAACAATCTAACCATGTCTCTGCCAATTTTCTTGAATCTTGATTTTACAAGTGCAAGTGAACTTTATTTTATTCCCTATGATGCTACATCTTTGTAATACAAAGAATTTTTTCTCTGCAGGAAATAGAAGAATTTGTGCAAAACTTAGATGACAGTCATATTCTGGTGTTTTCCTCTAGGTACAGTGATTCAAAATCTCACAAAAGAAAAGCACAACCTCATTGCCTCAACCTATGCCCAGATTCCACAGAAGATAAGTATAACCTTTGATTCTGCTGGACAGCTATTTACCAATTGGAAAGAGAGTGTGGCTAATGGTGTCTTTCCATTTAAAGTTAAATCTCCTTTCACATGTAACATAAAAGAGAAAGTATTAGTAAAAATTTGTAAAACATTACAATAACATGTGTAGACACATTTGAGCCCTGCCTACTGAGCCTTGCCATTAGTATGGAAAAATATCTTTCTGAATCATTTGTTTTTACTAAAATAGAGATGAGAACACTAAGCACACTGTTCATGTTTTAGTATTTGAAATCTTAAGGCCTGGGCTGACTTCTCCCCAAATAGACCTGAAGTACATTCACTTCAAGGACAAGGAAAAGGTGGAAGTGGCATAACAAAGAGAGAGCTAAATCATGGTCAAAATTATCTTCCACATCTTTGGTTGTATTAGGTTTTGATCCATTGCAGTTGAGCATAAAAGCAAAAGCCTGCATTCATATAGTCTTTCTAATTAATTAGCATTTTCTTGAAATGCTGATTATAAACAAGATAATTTGTTGAACAATGGGATATCAACAAATCCACTGTGTCATTCTTACCTAAAATTAAAAGGCAAAAAAGAAAAAGAAAAAAAGATGTAAAAGGAAGTAGGAAGAAAAGAGTGGGGAAAGATAACCAATCTGAAAGATGGTAGCTACACTTACGGTGAGCATAGCATAAGGTATGAATTTGTCAAATCACAATGTTATACAGCTAAGACTAATGTAACATTGTGTGTCAATTCTACTTTGATTAATAAATAAGTGATAACAGACCAAAAATATACTTAATAGATGACTGATGCAAGCACTTTTTAAAACATGGTGGTTGTAAACAGTCCCATTCTGTCTTTCAGTGTTTAAATCTCTATATTCTTCTCTCAACTGTCACCTAAAGCAGAGTGGGTGCATAACCTGAAAAAACTCTACAATCTTAAAATGTCATTATCCTATGAATTGTGAAATATATGCAGTACCTTCAAAAGGTTTTATGGAGATACGAAGAAAAGAAAATGACCACATTCGGAACAAATACTCAGCTCCATGACTGGATACCCTAGAATAATCTTCGTAAGATTATGGGAAATTAAAGCTATAGAGTTAAAGGATGAATAAAATGAATAATTGTTAAATGATAAATTCAACTACTATTTAACAATTGTTAAGTGTTTCTCATCTTACCTCAGTTTTGAATGATACAATTAAAGATGTGGTCATTAGATATTAGAGATTCATACTTGCTATAATTAAAAAAAATATTCAGGCCACACAGAAGGAATTAAGGCTTCCTTTTCCTGGGATACAGTTTTCTGTAGTAGCAATGTGTCTAGCTTTTGTAGATAATACTGTTCCTTTCAGTGACTTATCCTATAGGTTTTCCCCTTCTGTCTCTAAAATCCTGTTATCCTATTATAATGAAATCTTCACCTACTGCTTACTCTAACCCCAAACTAGGTCATCCCCAAACCAAAACGTTTCTCATTCATGGTGGAATAAATGGGATCTATGAAGCTGTTTGTCATGGGGTCCCTTTGTCGGGATTCCCATGTTTCCTGATCAGCATAACATCCTCCCTATGAAGATCAGTGGAGCCACTATGGAGGGGAACATCAGTACAATGACAAGTGCAGAGCTTCTCAGTCTTTGAGAACAGTCATTAATGATCCTTCATAAGTACTAGTGTTTTCTAGGGGACTATCATTGGTTGTGTTCTGCGCCATATGAGAAAATATTAGCAATCATGCTTAAAGATCTTTAGTGGATCTTTTCCAACAATTTTGGGTCATCACTAACTTGATCTTGGAAATATCCTGGAAGTGATATTTCATATAGTACCAAACTTCCTTCTTGGGAAAAAAAATAGGCTTAAATTATTAACAGGTATATTCTGATTTTTTCTGTCTGCATTTAACCATATTCTGTTAATAATACATTTCTTTCTCAATTTCCCCACTATAGTTGTTAAAAATAGTATGCAAAGACCAGAGTTCATATAACAAGAATATCTATGGACCTAAGATTGTTTAGTTTTTAAAATGCATATCCAAGACTAACTTTAACAAAAATATATTAATTTCTTTCTTTGTATTTGCCTTCCAGTTACAAATAGAATGCCCAAAGTTTCCAGGATTCACCACGATCAACTTATAAAACCTCTCGATAGAGCAGACCTCTGGTTTGAGTTTATAATGTACCACAAAGGCGCCAAGCACCTGTCCCCAGCTGCTCACAAACTCACCTGGTTCCAGTACCACTCTTTGCATGTGATTGGGTTCCTGCTGGTCTTTGTGGCAACTGCTATATTCTTAGTCACAAAATGTTGGTTTTCTTTTCAAAAATTTGGTAAAAACAGGAAAGAAGAAAATGAGGGAATAGAGTCTTGCAAATTTGACAAGGGCCTGAGTGGACAATCCTGTTCATTCCAGACACAAAGAGCTGAATGAGAATACAATGCTCCCCTCCTGTTTTCAAATATCCCATTCCTGTATTTTAGGTTAAAGAAAAGCTGAGAATTCAACATGACCATTAACTAGTGAACATGTCTGTCTTCCTTGGTCTTTTCCCAAATATCTCTTTTTAAAAGGTTTTATTTATTTATTTGAGAGAAAGAGAAACAGAGATTGAGAGGGCACATATGGGGAAAGAGCCAGAGAGAGAGGGACAAGCAGACTCTCCACTGTCAGGATGGCTAAAATTAACAACACAAGAAACAAAAGGAGTTGGTGAGGATGCAGAGAAAGGGGTAAACTCTTGCATTGTTGGTGGGAATGCAAACAAGTGCAGCATTCCCACCAACATTCTGGAAAACAGTATGGAGTTTCCTCAAAAAGCTAGAAAATAGAAATACCCTATAATTCAGTAATTGCACTGCTAGGTATTTACTCAAAGGATACAAAAAATACAGATTTTAAGGACACACACTCACCCTGTAGTTACAGCAGCATTAGCAACAAGAGCCAAAGTATCCAAATGTCCATCTGCTGAGTGGATAAAGAAATAGTGGTATATATATCTATATCTAAATATAGATAGATATACATATACATATATACATATCTATATATAGGTAGATATAGATACGATATAGATATATAGAAATCTATATATAGATATAAATATAGATGATATAGATATAGATATATATAACTCAGCCATGCAAAAGAATAAAATCTTGCCATTTGCATTGGTGTGGATGGAGCTAGAGTGTATTATGTTTAGTGAAATAAGTGAGAGAAAGACAAATATCATATGATTTCACTCATATGTGGAATTTAAGAAAACAGGTGAACATATGGCAGAGGGAGAAATGGAGAAAGGGAAATAAACCATAAGATACTTTTAACTATGGAGAACAAACTAGGAGTTGATGGAGGGAGGCAGGTGGGGATAAGCTAGATGGGTGAAGCTAGAAGGGTGGAGGGCACTTGTTAGGGTGAGCACTGGGTGTTATATATAAGTAATGAATCATTGAATTCCATTCCTGCAATCAATACCACACATTATGCTAATTAGCTAGGATTTAAATGAAGATTTGAACAAAAAAGGCTCAAAGAAAGTTGACATGGGTGGAGGGAGAAAGTAGAGCAACAAGATTAAAATACTAGTCAGGATCTTTGCGGGGGGGCATTTCAGAGAATATAGATTTTAACATATATAAAAGAGAAAGTTATTGAAGTATTCTACTAAATACTGGCATCCTCTGAAATAGACTTTCTGGAAATCTGGAACTTTTATTTGTAGAAACTGAGTTACAGCAGTGTGAAAATGATGGTTTAAGGTTATTGCAGGAAATCCAAATTGGATATGAAAATGGCTGGGATTAAAGTCATAGTAAAGACTGACAAGATCAATATACAATGTTGGAGTAGAATTTATAGAACGGTGATCAACTGAATAATTGTTCAATCCTATTTTTATTAGTCAAATTTTTATGAAATTGAAAATAACTTTTTTTTGTTTTTTTTTAAATTTTTTATTTTTTATAAACATATATTTTTATCCCCAGGGGTACAGGTCTGTGAATCACCAGGTTTACATACTTTACAGCACTCACCAAAGCACATACCCTCCCCAATGTCCATAATCCCACCCCCTTCGCCCAAAACCCTCCCCCCAGACAAACCATAAGTGACTCTTAATCTCACGAAAATAACTTTTTAAGCAAAAGGATTATAGATGAAGTCATTGTCCTAAATATCATTGGATCCAATTCTACATGAGGTAGTCACTTCCAGGTGTGGGGAGCAAAGCAAAAAAAAAAAAAAAAAAAGGAATTTTACATTATAAAAGACTTGTACAAGAAAGCAATGAAATTAGAATTGGATGTGCTGGAAGGAAGAATAAGATTATCAAGTTATCTTTTACAAGACTTGCCTTTTCTATTCTATCTCTTTTCACTATAACATGAATATGATCTAAAATCAGAACTTGAATTCATATCTGTAGTAAAAGCAAAATAAAAAGTTTATTCTTTTTCTCTTAAAGATAGACATGACTTAGCAGAGAGGGCACTGAATTTAGCATAAGACTATTTGGATTTAAATCTTCTCCTTGCCCTAATGCACATAATCTGATTTTGGCAAGAGGTTATTTCTCCTCCTATATTTCCTAGCAGTGTTGTCAATGAGAGGAATACTAGAAGGACTATTCTGTTCAAATGAACATTGAATAAAACCAAAGAAAAATTTATCAAAAAAAAAAATCCAGTCTTAATTGAATATGCATGACATAGTGATGGATTTTCTTAAGATCATTTGGGAATTATTATCAATTTGTGTTTAAGCTTTTTTATTTTCATATCCTCTAAAAGAAAAACTAACTCATTTTGCTGAGTTATTGATTTTTTTAACAAATCACCTGCATTTGATTTTAACTAATAAACAAAATATGTACTTCAAAGTTCAGCTCAACCTGCTATGAATTGATTGAGAGCACCAAGGAAGAGATTTGTGGGATTGTGAAATTGGTTTCAGCACAGGTTTAGTTAGAGCAAGAGCTGATTATGATGACTATGAAAGGTTTCTATGTTCTTTCCATGCTGCATCTGTGTTCCTTTGGCTCTGGAAAGACTGGGGAAGTACTTGTGTGGTCCTCAGATTCTAGTCACTGGATTTATCTAAAAGTTATTCTGGATCAGCTCCAACTTCATGGACTTGAGATAACTATCTTGGTGCCTTCACCAAATCATCTATTTCATCATACCAAGATTCCCTTTAATGTGGAGATATTCAACTTCAATAACTAAAGGAAATCTCATAGAAGAGCTTGATACCATTCTCTACATAGCTTTCATGGTGGGACAGACAAGCAAAATTGAGACAAATGAGCAAGAGATTTTTCAGGAATGTGACAGTGTGATCACAAATAAAGAATTACTCCACAGACTACAGGCAGCTAAGGTTGATAAACGTTTTGGTGATTCCTTAAGCTTTTGTGGGGAGGTGTTGGCTGAGCTCCTCAATATTCCATTTAACTGTTCTTTTTGGTTTTCTTATGGGAATGTCATTGAGAGACTGTGTGCTCAACTTTCCACCCCGTCTTCATTTTTCCTGGCAGCACATCAGGACTGAGAGACAGCAGGACTTTTGTACAGAGGCTGGAGAATTGGTTCTTCTACATAATGAGTGATATTATGTTTTTATATTTTATATTTCTATAATGGGATGTATATTAGAAAAAAATTTCAGCTGAAAGAAATTTGCATATAATTAGGAGTCTTACATCACATGTAAAATGTAAGTATTTATCATTCTGAATATTATGACCCTGAAGATTTAGAATATTAGTACCTTACATTTAAATTTTTAAATGGCCCAGTATTTTTGTGAGGAGACATATTTTCACATTATACATAAACAGTTCCACTTTGCTTTTAGATGGTAGTTATAGGCTTCACAGACCAGGAGAAATGGGTTCTCAATATAAGGGAAATTTCCACTAATTGTTGACCTACAAGTTAAAATTATTTGGTAAATATAAAAAGTAAATGTTTCCTTAAAATGATACCATGTGGTCTTTGAGAAAAAATGAATCCCATCTCATTTCTGTAAAAATAATTGTCTTTTAACTCATATCAAATTAAATTATATTTTTAAGCAAGAAAGACAGTACTGAATTCAAGTAATGACTTGAATAACATCAGCTATATCTTAAATAATCTTTCTTTAAATGCACATTTTATAAATATCTACCACATTCTAAGCAGTATCCCAGTCACTGGACATATAAATATGAATAATAAAATGATCTGAGGAAAATTTCCTTTCTTTCTTTCTTTCTTCAAACACACATATCCACACATATATGAATATGCTTATCGGTTTAGGCAAATACATTTATGTTGCATTTATTTATGTCTACACACACACTTACATATATATGTATACACACACACACACACACACACACACACACACACGTATTTATAAATATACATATACATGTTCCCATAGCCAGGTCTTACTGATCTTAAATCTAGAACAAAAAAATTGGAAGCACCTGGGTGGCTCAGTAGATTAAAGCCTCTGCCTTTGGCTCAGGTCATGATCCCAGGGTCCTGGGATGGAGTCTTGCATTAGGCTCTCTACTCAGCAGGAGCCTGCTTCCTCCTCTCTCTCTCTCTGCCTGCTTCTCTGCCTACTTGTGATCTCTATCTGTCAAATAAAATAAAATCTTAAAAAAAAAAATTGAAGAAACTATAGATGATCCAGTGGGGAAAATGTTCTCCCACCTGTTAAAAACTGACCCTAAACACTTTTGTGGTTCACAACTGTGATGTTTGATTGAGTATCTGTTCTTCCAGTGATAGAGGTAGATGAAGGCCATCATTTCTTTCCCCCATTATCTCATGATCGGTTAATATGTTAAAACAAAAGCATCACAGACAGAATTCTGCTACATTTTCATGTATTTATAGCAAGTAGGTGAGTGGTAAAATCAATAAAATCTTATCTTTTTGTCCACCTAATCACTCTAATGCATATTGTGAAGGATTCTTTGATTACTTGACTTGCTCACTAAATGCTGCTAGAGACAGCCTACAGCTAGCTTTCTAGCAGGAACCTTGGCACCAGACTCTTCTGTTAACTCCTTAGACATAAAACAGAATCAAAGTTCTGCCTAAGAGTCCCACCCCAAAGTGTTTTATGTCTCTGGATTCTGTAGACACTATTTATTTATCTATTTTTGCAAGGGCAGAAATGCTGAATAATGTTTTCCTCTAACCCACAAATATCACCCTTAACCTCACTGAAGGAAATATTTCTAATCTTCCTTAGGCAACATAATTAATACTCCAGTGTAGCTTTTCTTTTTAAAGATTTATTTGTTTTAGAGAGACAGAGTGAGTGTGAGTTGGGAGAGGAATAGAGGGAGAGGAAGAGAATCTCAAGCAGACATCCTGCTGAGTGCAGAGCTAAAATCCCAGGACCCTGAGATCATGATCTTAGCCAAAGTCAGGAGTTGAATGCTTAACCAACTGAGCCATGTGGGCGCCCACACCCCAGTGTGTGTGCGTGTGTGTACGTGTGTGTGTGTGTGTGTGTGTTTGAGAGTGGCTTTACCAGCTTGCATTCCCACCAACAGGGTAGGAGGGTTCCCCTTTCTCCTCATCTTCACCAACATCTGTCATTTCCTCACTTGTTAATTTTAGCCATTCTGGCATGTATGTGGTGGTATCTCATGGGGTTTTGATTTGTATATGGTGAAGGGAACAAGAATCAAAATCCAGGAGACACAGAGAAACTCCCAAAATCAATAAAAATAAATCAACAGCTCGTCATCTAATAGTAAAACTTACAAGTCTGAGTGACAAACAGAAAATCCTGAAAGCATCTTGGGAAAAGAGGTCTGTAACACACAATGGTAGAAATATTAGATTGGCAGCAGATCTATCCACAGAGACCTGGCAGGCAAGAAAGGACTGGCATTATATATTCAGAACACCAATGAGAAAAATATGCAGCCAAGAATACTATATCCAACTAGGCTGACATTGAAAATAGAAGGAGAGATAAAAAGCTTCCAGGACAAACAAAAACTAAAAAATTTGCAAACACCAAACCAGCCCTATAGGAAATATTAAAAGGGGTTCTTAGGCAAAGTGAGCCAAAAAGTAACAGAACAGAAAGGAACAGAGACAATATGCAGTAACAGACATCTTACAGGCAATACAATGGCACTAAACTAATATCTTTCAATAGTTACCCTGAATGGAAATTGGCTAAATGCACCAATCAAAAGACACAGGGTATCAGAATGGATAAAAAAAGAGACCCATCAAAATGCTGTCTACAAGAAACTCATTTTAGACCCAAGACACCTCCAGATTTAAAGTGAGGGGTGGAAAACAATTTACCATGCTGATGGACATCAAAAGAAAGCTGGGGCAGCAATCCTTGTATCAAATAGATTAGATTTTAAGCCAAAGACTATAATAAGAGAAGAGGAAGGATACTATATCATACTTAAAGGGTCTGTCCAACATGATCTAACAATTTTAAATATCTATGCTCCTAACATGGAAGCAGCCAATGATATAAACCAAGTAGTAACAAAATCAAAGAAACACATCAACTATATAATACAATAATAGTAAGGGACTTTAACACTCCCCTCACTGAAATGGACAGATCATCCAAGTAAAAGATCAACAAGGAAATAAAGGCCTTAAATGACACACTAGACCAGATGCATATCACAGATATATTCAGAACATTGCACCTCAAAGCAAGAGAATACACAGTCTTCCTTAGTGCACATGGAACATTCTCCAGAACAGATCACATCCTGGGTCACAAATCAGGTCTTAACCAGTACTAAAAGTTTGGGATCATTCCCTGCTTACTTGCAGACCATGATGCTCAGAAACTAGAACTCAATCTCAAGGGGAAGGTTAGAGAAAACTCAAATACACGGTGGCTAAAGAGCATCCTACTAAAGAATGAATGGGTAAATCAGGAAATTAAAGAAGAATTGAAAAAAATCATGGAAACAAATGAAAATTAAAACAAAACTGTTCAAAATCCATGGGACACAACAAAGGCATCCCTTAGAGGAAAGTATATAGTGTGATTCAAGAAAGAAGGAAGGTCTCAAGTACACAACTTAACCCTATACCTAAAGAAGCTGGAGTAAGTACAGCAAAGAAAGCCTAAACCCAGCAGAAGAGAAACAATAAAGATCAGAGCAGATATCAATGAAATAGAAACCAAAAGAACAGTAGAACATATCAATGAAACTAGGAGTTGGTTCTTTGAAAGAATTACTAAGACTGATAAACCCCTGGCCAGACCTATCCAAAGGAAAAGAGAAAGGACCCAAATTAATAAAATCATGAATGAAAGAGGAGAGATCACGACTAACACCAAAGAAATACAAACAATTATAAGACCATATTATGAGCAACTAACTATATGCCAGCAAATTTGACAATCTGGAAGAAATGGATGTATTCCTAGAAACATATAAACTACCACAACTGAACCAGCAAGAAATAGAAAACCTGAACAGACCCATAGCATGTAAGGAGATTGAAGCAGTCTTCGAAAATTTCCCAGCGAACAAGAGTACAGGGCCAGATGGCTTCCCAGGGGAATTCTACTAAACATTTAGAGAAGAATCAATACCTATTCTCCCAAAACTCTCCCAAAAAATATTAATGGAAAGAAAACTTCTAAACTCATTCTATTTGGTCAGCATTACCTTGATCCCAAAAGTCAGACAACAATCCCATAAAAAGGAGAATTATAGACCAATATCCTTGAGAAATGAATCCTTGAGATGTGAAAATTCTAACCAAAATACTAGACAATAGAATCCAACAGTACATTAAAAGGATTATTCACCATGAGTAGTGGGATTTATTCCTGGGCTCCAAGCTTGGTTCAACATTTGCAAATCAGTCAATATGATACAATACATTAATAAAAAAAAAAGAACAAGAATAATATGATCCTCTAATAGATGCTGAAAAAGCATTTGGCAAAGTGGGGCATCCCTTCTTCATCAAAACTCTTCACAGTGTAGGGATACAGTGTACATACCTCAATACCATCAAAGCCATCTATGAAAAACCCATAGCGAATATTATTCTCAGTGGGGAAAAACTAAGAATTTTTCCCGTAAGGAACATGACAAGAAGTCCACTATCACCACTGGTATTCAAAATAATACTAGAAGTCCTAGCCTCAGCAACCAGACAACAAAAAGAAATTAAAGGCAACTGAATTGGCAAAGAAGAAGTCAATCTCTCCCTCCTTGCAGATGATATGTTAATTTATGTTGAAAACCCAAAGACCCCACTCCAAAACTGCTAGAACTCATACAGGAATCCAGTCAAGTGTCAGGATATAAAATCAACACACAGAAATCAGTTACATATCTATACACCAACAACAGGACAGAAGAAAGAGAAATTATACAGTTGCACCCAAAACCATAAGATACCTAGGAATAAACCTAACTAAAGAGGCAAAGAACCTGTACTCAGATAATTATAAAGTGTTCTTGAAAGAAATTGAGGAGGACACAAAGAAATGGAAAAGTGTCTCCTGCTTATGGATTGGAAGAACAAATATTGTGAAAATGTCTATGCTACCTAAAGCAATATATACATTTAATGCAATCCCTATCAAAATATCATCATTTTTTTTTCAAAGAACTGGAACAAATAACCCTAAAAATTATATGGAACCTGAAAAGACTCCAAATTGCCAGAGGAATGTTGAAAAAGAATGCCAAAGTTGGTGGCATAAAAATTCCAGACTTCAAGCTGTATTACAAAGCTGTCATCATCAAGACAGTATGGTACTGCCACAAAAAGACACATAGATCAGTTAAACAGAAAATAAAGAGCCCAGAAATGGACCCAAACCTCTATGGTCAACTAATCTTTCACAAAGCAGGAAAGAAAGTACACGGAAAAAAGACTGTCTCTTCAAAAAATAGTGTTGGGAAAACTGGACAGCCACATGTAGAAGAATGAAAATGGGTCATTTCCTTACACCACACACAAAAATAGACTCCAAATGGATGAAAGACCTCAATGTGAGAAAGGAATCCATCAAAATCCTTGAGGAGAACACAGGCAGCAACCTCTTTGACCTCAGTCACAGCAACTTCTTCCTAGAAACATCACCAGAAGCAAGGGAAACAAGAAGAAAAATGAACTATTGGGAGTTTATCGAGATCAAAAGCTTTTGCAGAGCAAAGGAAATAGTCAACAAAACTAAAAGACAACCAACAGAATGGGAGAATATATTTGCAAGTGACATATCAGATAAAGAGTTAATATCCAATACCTACAAAGAACTTATCAAATTCAACACCCAAAGAATAAAGAATCCAATCAAGAAATGGGCAGAGGACATGAACAGACATTTCCGCAAAATAGACACCCAAATGGCCAACAGACACATGAAATAGTGCTCAACACAGTCGGCATTAGGGAAATACAAATCAAAACCACAAGGAGATACCACCTCACACTAGTCAAAAGGACTAAAATACAAGTCAAGAAATGAGGGATGTTCACAAGTATGTGGAGAAAGGGGAACCCTCCTATGCTGTTGATGAGAATGCAAGCTGGTGCAGGTACTTTGGAAAACAGTATGCAGTTTCTTCAAAAAGTTGAAAATACAGCTACCCTATGACCCAGCATTACACTAATAGGTGCTTACCCTTAAGATACAAATGTGGTGACCCAAAGGGACACGTGCACCTGAATGTTTATAGCAGCACTGTCCACAATAGCCAAACTATAGAAAGAACCTAGATGTCTGTCAACAGATGAATGGATAAAGAAGGTGTCGTATACATATACTATGGAATTCTATGCAGCTATCAAAAAAAAACGAAGTCTTCCCATTTATAATGACATGGATGGAACTGGAGGGTATTATGCTAAGTGAAATAAGTCAATCAGAGAATCATATGATCTCTATGATATGAGGAATTTGAGAGGAAGGGCTAGGGGTTGTGTGGTAATGAAGGAAAAAATGAAGTAAGATGAGACCAGGGAGGGAGAAAAACTATGAAACTCAATCTCAGAAAACAAATTGAGAGGGTTTTTTTTTGGGGGGGGGGGGTAAAGGGGAGGGATGAGGTGGCTGGATTATGGACGTTGGGGAGGGTATGTGCTATGGTGAGTGTTGTGAATTGTGTAAGTCTGAGGATTCACAGATCTGTACCCCTGAATCTAATAATACACTATATATTAATAAAAAATAAAAATAAATATTTCCTAAATAACTCTGTCTTTACAGTGAGTATTCCAAATACTTTCTGGTCTTACCTGAAAATTCAGTTTTCCCTATAATCTTTTAAGTATATTCTACTCATTCTACCATACTTATATTAATGAGGACCCAGGTATAGGCCTGATCTATTTTCTCCTCTCTTCTCACCACATTTCCAAACATTTCCTTTTGTATGCTTTAAAAAATTATCCTCAATGTTATGGTTTTAATCTGTACTATCAAAGACCCATGCTCCCTAATGCCAACTGTCAAGCTTTTAGGAAAAATTCCCATTCACAGAGGCATCATGTGGTCCACCTAAGTTCTGGGTTTACTCTGGGGAGCTTAATTTTCATGATAAGGACACAAAACAAAATCATCTCAATTTGTTCAATGGCATTCTTTTTTTTTTTTTTTTAATTTTCAGCATAACAGTATTCATTATTTTTTCACCACACCCAGTGCTCCATGCAATCCGTGCCCTCTATAATTTAAAACCACTGCTTAAGAAAAGGTAGAACTATAGAGGCAATAAAAAACAATCCCTAGAGATTTTAGAGACAGGGAGGGATAGATAAGTGACACAGATTTGGGGGGCAGTGAAACTATTTTGTATGATACTGTAAGAGTGGATACATGACATTATATATTTATCAAAACCTATAAAATGTATAACACAAAGAGTTACCTTTAAGCTGTGGAAGTGAGTTGATACTCATAAACGTTGGTTCATTGATTGTAACAAATATGCCACACTGGTGTGAAATATTTATGGTGGGGAAGCTGTGTGTGGGAGAGGGGCAGGTAAAGGGTGGGAACTGTGTACTACCTGCTCAGTTTTACTGTGAATGTAATTTGGCTCTAAAAATAATCTATCAATTAAAAAAACACAAACCCTACGTAGGCTGATTCCCTGAGATGAAGACACTGTATTTAATAGTTGCTTATCTACATTGCATTCGTACCTCAAATTCAGCATGCCAAAATATAAACACATTATTTTCCCTCACAACTGCTCCCCTTTAGTTCTTCACCTTAGTAAATATTAGTATTTACTACTAAATTGCCAGTAAAAAAGAAAGTCTTATAAACAAAAAGCCAAGGACTCATTCATGAATTGTCTCCTTTAATTTTCACCTCCAGGAAACCACCCAGTCTTACTCACTTTCTTTGTATATAATTTTTAAATCTCTCTACTTCTGGGTGGCTCAGTGGGTTAAGCCGCTGCCTTCGGCTCGGGTCATGATCTCAGGGTCCTGGGATCGAGTCCCACATCGGGGGTCTCTGCTCGGCGGGGAGCCTGCTTCCCTCTCTCTCTCTCTCTCTCTCTGCCAGCCTCTCTACCTACCTGTGATCTCTCTTTGTCAAATAAATAAATAAAATCTTTGAAAAAAAATTATACAGTGATCCTTCATTGATCTTAAATTTAAAATGAAAAATACTTAGTATTGCCCTTTTTTAAAATATAAATTATCTCCGAATTATCCTTGCAGTCTAATTTTTTTTCTTTTTTCAAACAAACAGTTCATCATTGCTGAACTTCTGCTAGGTTTTTTGGATGAGCCATCATATCTCTCTATCTGATATCTTCTCAAAGTATAATAATTTCCCTACTACTATCCATTTCTAAGACTAGGCTATGCTAAATAACATACAACTCCAAAATCTCAGTGGCTTAAAACAACAGTTTATTTCTTTCTCATGCTGTATGTTCATTTATTGAGCTGCAGCTGGTATATATATCCTTTAATCTAGAACTCAGGTTGATATATCAGCTATCATTTGGAACAAAGCCATTGACACAACAAAGGAAAAGAGAATTCTGGAGTAACTGGATCTGGAACTTAAACATTGGGCCTGGAAGACATACATTTCATTTTAGCTCAGACCCATTGTGCAGAGATACTCCGTGGTTCCACTAAACTCAGGGTCTAGGAATATCATTCCTATCATTATGTGTGGCGATGTCAGTAATGGTTGCCATGATAATGTTATAAGATATCTATGGTAGTGTAATTAACAGTTTAAGAAAATAATGTCCATTAATTGCTGTGATGTGTTTTCACTTGAGGGATCAAATATTATAAATAAGAAGCTAGAAATAATTCCAGGAGATAAAAACATAAACAAGAAGAAATAAGCATATTTAATTACCTCAGGCAGGGGCTTTGCAGGTTTGAAGTGCAGTTCTGCAAGAAATTCAAAATTAGGGAGATAAGAGTAAGGAAATTCAAAATCCCACTAAATTCAAATCAACCATATTTCAGCTTTCTCCATAATCTCACATAATGTAGTAGGTTTTCCTGAATAAAAATGAAGGATGATAGAGGGAAAAGAAACTGATATGTTAAATGAGAAATGTTTGACTATCTCATTTTCTAAGAAAAATCTTTAAGGAACAAATATTGGGCCTATGTAAATCATACAAAATTGATCCACCTTTTCCTGGCAAGAGTACATAGTAGTGAGGTTATGAATAACCAATCAAACAAGGATTTAGGTCTACAACAAAGCCAAAAGCTTGCTGCTTTCCTCTTTGCCAAGAGAGTCATCTGCTTGAGAAAAGCCTGACTTCTACTTCATGCTCAGAATCACTAAATAATTCCCAGCAAAGAACAAGAAACAAGCAGTAACTCTTAGCTCATTGTGGGAGTGTCTCTTGCTTTTCTGGAATTACAATTTATCTCATTCTTGTAGCTCTAAAAGATTTTTGATGTCCGTAAAAAAAAAAAAATGATGTTTGTAATTTATCCATCTTTTTCTAGTGTTTTTGAGTGTGCTGCCACAACAAATCACATCCAGCCAGGAATGGAAATCTTTTAATAAGTTTTTGAAAGTGATTACCTCCCTTGTTTTACAAAACCAAAGTTCTTGTTCACAAGACTTTGTCCTCTTTGGCCAGAAAATATTAGCCGTTCTGACATATTTAGTTAACACACAGTACAAAAAGAGTACGCTTCGATTGATGTGGTAACTCTTTAAACATTAACAGAACAAAAACTCAAATTAATGACTCTGAATTAAATACTTTTCCTTATTTGGGAACTAGAGCTTTGTTTCTGAATTCCAATTATTGTGCAACAAGAAGACTTAACTGGAGGTTTGGTACCCTTTTGAAATATATATTCAGTATCGCTGATATGAGGAAATTGTAACTATATAATTTTGCACCATCTGGCTTTTTGTTCTTGATATTTTAAGCATGTTAAAGTTTTGATCAGAAAATATGAGGGATTTTTAACTGATCAGGACAATCTCTCTTTATAAGGGATCACAAACAAATAGTAATTCACAGGTTTTATTCTGAGAATGGCTAATGGTGTTGAAAATCCAGTTTCAACTCAATCCATATACCATTTTAGTGCCTTATAGGTGTCAGCCATTGCTATAATCTTATTCTCATTGTGTGATGCTTCACTCCCCCACTTTTTAATATAATAGTTTTTTTTTTCTTTTTTTTCTTTTTTTTTTTTCATTTTTTTTTCATTTTTTATTTTTTATAAACATATATTTTTTATAAACATATATTTTTATCCCCAGGTCTGTGAATCACCAGGTTTACACACTTCACAGCACTCACCAAATCACATACCCTCCCCAATGTCCATAATCCCACCCCCTTCTCCCAAACCCCCTCCCCCCGGCAACCCTCAGGGGAGAACTCTTAATATAATAGTTTTATTAAGATGTAATTTATATGTCATACAATTCTTCCATTTAAAATACGCAATTCCGTTCTTTGTAGATCCATAAAGTTGTGCAGCCATCACTACAATTTCATTTTAGGACATTTTCTTCTTTTTATCTTAAAGATTTTCTTTCTTTATTTATTTGACAGAGTGAAAGAGCATGGTAAAACACAAGCAGGGGGAAAAGCAGGCAGAGGTAGAGGGAGGAAGAAGCAGACTCCCCACCAAGCAGGGTGCCAGACACGGGGCTCCATCTCAGGACCCTGGGATTGTGACCCTAGTTGAACGCAGATGCTTAACCAACTGAATGACCCAGGTGCCCCAAATTTTATGACATTTTCAGTATTCCTTCTAAAAAATGCCATATCCATTAGTGGTTATTCTTTATTTCCCCCTCTTCTCAGCTTCTAACAACCTCTAATCTGTTTTCTGTCCCTATTTGCCTGTTCCAGAATAATCTTACTCCATTTCACATAAATAAATTATATACTCTCTGTTCATGTGTGTGTGTGTGTGTGTGTGTGTGTGTGTGTGTGTGTGTGTGTTTCCTCCTTTGGCTTAGCATAATGTTTTCAAGGTTCATCCATGTCATGGTATATATCAGTTCTTCATCATCTTTTATTGCTAAAAGAGATTTCTTTCTATGAATATACTTCATTTTCTTTATCCATTCATCAGTTGATGGTCATTTGGGTTGTTTTCATTTTGGCTACTATGAATAATGTTGCTATGGCCATTCATGTAGAGGAAGGAGGGAGTTAGAGTTCTCATGCTTCTAAATCAGCAGGCAAAAAGGAAGATAACTCTGCTCTCTGGGTGATTGATCCTGACCACCAAAGGGCAATTGGATTACTACTCCATGGTGGAGGTAAGGAAGAATATGCCTGGAATACAAAGTTTGCTATCTTTATTTAAGGATGGAAGTAAGTTGTGAAAAAGCATGGTATCCATAATTTGCTTTAGAATTTTTCATCATAGTCAATGATGTATATGTGTGATTGTTCATTAGCTTTAATTCACATGCCTGAGAAAATTAACATTTGAGCCAACTAAATTATATTTATATAGTTCACAAGAGTTAATGATGGCATTGTATACACACACACACACACACACACACACATATATATATACATAGCCAAACTATGGAAAGAACCTAGATGTCCATCAACAGATGAATGGATAAAAAAGATGTGGTATACATATACAATGGAATACTATGCAGCCATCAGAAGAAATGAAATCTTGCCATTTGCAATAACATGGATGGAACTAGAGGGTAATATGCTGAGCGAATTAAGTCAGTCAGAGAAAGACAATAAT
Organism: Mustela lutreola; assembly: GCF_030435805.1. NCBI lineage: Eukaryota > Metazoa > Chordata > Mammalia > Carnivora > Mustelidae > Mustela > Mustela lutreola. The sequence continues at coordinate 12,239,770 of NC_081290.1, forward strand.
CATGTGACCTCTCTGATCTGAGGAATTCGAGAAAAAAAGGTTTTGGAGGGGTAGTGAAGGAAAAAATGAAATGAAATGAAATGGGATCAAGAGGGAGGAAAACACTTAATCTCATGAAACCAACTGAGGGTTGCTGCCAGGTGGAGAGGTAGGGATAGGATGGCTGGGTTATGGACATTGGGGAGGGTATGTGCTACTATGAATACTATGAAATCTGCAATCCTGATGATTCACAGACCTATACCCCTGGGGGAGATAATACATTATATGTTAATAAAAAAAGCATAAAAGAAATTGAAAGTTGCACAACCAAAGGGAAAAACATTCAATACCACAGACTAGAAGAGGTAATAATTTTAAAGTGTCCTTACTACTCAAAGCAATCTACAGAGTCAAAGCAATCTCTATCATACCACCAATAGCATATTTGATAGAAACAAAAGAATACTAAAATTTGTATGGAACCACAAAAGATGTCAAATCACCAAAGCAATTCTGAGTGAGAAGAACAAAGCTGGATGTATCACAATCCCACATTGTAAGATTTTGAGATATATTACAAACTATACTAATCAAAACAGCTTGGTTCTGGCACAAAAACAGACACAAAAATAAGTGGAACAGAATAGAGAGCTCAGATAGAAACCCACACTTATATGGTCAGTTAATCTAAAAGGTATGGAGACTAAATGATGGGGAAAAGACAGTCCTTTCAATTAATGGTGCTGAAAAAACTGTACAGATACATGTAAAAAAATAAAACTGGACCACTTTCTTATACCATACACAAAAATAAGCTCAAAATGGATGGAAGACTTAAATGTGTGACATGAAATCATAAAGCTACTAAAAGGAAATAAAGGCGGCAATTTCTCTGACATTGTTTGCAGTGACATTCTTCTCTAATATCTCCTCAAGCAAGGGAAACAAAAGCAAAAATAAACTATTGGGAATATACCAAAATAAGTTTTTGCACAGTGTAGAAAAGCATCAGCAAACCAAAAAAGCAAGTAACAGAATGAGAGACGATATCCACAAATGATATGCCCAATAAGGGGTTAATGTCCAAAATATGTAAAGAACTTATACAATGCAACACCAAGAAATGAAATAATCCCATTAAACCATGGGCAAAGGACCTGAAGGGACATTTCCCAAAGAAGACAGAGAGGAAGGGATGCCTGGCTGGCTCAGTCAGTAAAGCATGCAGCTCTTGATCTCAGGGTCATGAGTTCAAGCCCCACATTGGGCATGGAGCCTTCTTCAGAGGAGGAAGGAGAAGAAGGAAGAGAAGGAGGAGGAGAAATGAAGGGGAGCACATAAAAAAACTCCACATACTTTGAATGTGATATGTATTATATACTGTATTATTAATCATATGATCCAATGATTCCACTACTGGGCATTTACTTAAAGAAAACAAAAACACTACTTCAAAAAGGTATATACACTCTATGTTTATTGTAGCATTATTTGCCATAGCCAGCATATGGAAGCAACCCAAGTGTCTGTTAATAAATCAATATTTAAAGAAGATGTAGTATATGTAGACAATGCAATATTATTCCACTGTAAAAAAAAGTTAACTTACCATTTGTGATAACATGGGCAGACTGTAAGAGTATCACGCTGAAAGAAGTAAGTCAGAGGGAGAAAGACAAATATCATATGTTACCGCTTACATATGGAACCTTAAAAAAAAAAAAAAAAGAGAGAGGGAAAGCAAAATGGATAAAGAGAGTGGGAGATACAGGCTTCCAGTTATTAAATGAATGTCAGGAGGATAAAGGGTATAACATAAGGAATATAGTCAAAGTTATTGTAATAATTGTGTACTGACAAATGGAATCTACACTTGTGAGAATAACATAGCAGATAGACTTGCCGAGTCACTATGTTGTAGCCTGAGACTAATGTAACATTGTGTGTTAACTATGCTTTAAAAAAAGTAATAAAAAAGATTTTTAAAAAGCCCTACACACACACACACACACACACAATCATGAGGTGCTGGATGTGTTAAATAATCCTGTGATGCAAACATTTCACAATATATAAGTGGAGCAAGTCAGCATGTTTTACACCTTAAATATGGACAATGTTATAATAATGATATCTCAATAAAGTCAGAAAACAAATTCCTAACATAAAAGATTATGCTAATTAAGGGAACCAGTCACAAAAGACAATATGATGTATAATTTCATTTATATGAAATGCACAGAACAGACAAAATGACATTATGACAAAAAGTAGATAAAATATTGAATAAGGCTGGGAGATGCAGAAAATGCAGTTTCATTAGAGGGTAAGTGTTCCCATTTGGGGTGATAAAAGGGCTCAAAAATTGATTATCATAGTGGTCACACAATTCTGTGAATATACTATGAACCACTGAATTGTATACTTAAAATCTAACAATTGTATAAGATACGAATTACATGTCAACCAAATTTTTATGAACAAAACATAATCTCTTGAACCATCATAGCCACAAAATATAAATCACCTGTATAATAACTTTAATTCTTTTGTCAATGAGACTACAGACAGTGCCACCACTGTCACTAACATTCTTCCAAAATATATTACAAAAGATGGGTGACTTGCACATGTTAGGTCATTGGCTCTTAGCTAGATGATAGAATTTATAAGCATCAACAAATATTAAATACATGTGTATACAAATGAAATCATCTGCCTTTACCTTTTTCCATTTGCCATCCAAATAATCTGACTGTTCACATAATCTGTTTACTTTGAAAGGTAAGAGTTATACTTTAACTTACTGAGTGATTTCTCCTTGACTAAATACAAGCAATGGGACAAGGAAACTGGAATTTGCAAAGAAACATTGCATTCCACCAGGATGTCTACCCAGTGGATTTCCGTTCTGCTGCTGCTACAGCTCAGTTGTTTCTTCAGCTCTGGGAGTTGTGGAAAGGTGCTGGTGTGGCCCACAGAATACAGCCACTGGATCAATATAAAGACAATGCTCGATGAACTTGTCCAGAGAGGTCACAAAGTGACTGTTCTGACATCTTCAGCTTCCATTCTTGTTAATCCAAATGAATCATCTGCTATCGAATATGAGATTTTCCCTACATCCATACTTAAAGATGATTTTAAGGATTTTTTCAACAAAATGCTCGATATGTGGATATATAACTTGCCAAGAGACACATTTTGGACATATTTTTCACAAATGCAGGAAATAATTTGGAAATTTTCTGACCGTCTTCAAAAGCTCTGTGAAGATGCAGTTTTGAACAGGAAGCTCATGACCAAACTACAAGAATCGAGGTTTGATGTCATTCTTGCAGACACCGTTGGACCCTGTGGTGAGCTGCTGGCTGAGCTACTTAAAATACCTTTAGTGTACAGTCTTCGCTTCTCTCCTGGCTATGCAACTGAAAAAAGAATCGGAGGACTTTCTTTTCCTCCGTCCTATGTACCTATTATTTTTTCAGGATTAAGTGATCAAATGACATTCATGGAGAGAGTAAAAAACATGATATATGTGCTTTATTTTGACTTTTGGTTCCAAGCACTTAATGAGAAGAGTTGGGATCTGTTTTACAGCCAAGTACTAGGTAAGTCATGTTTCTAATTGGTAGCACGAAGTCTTAATTCCTAGTGCCTAGGAGGATGAGTTTGTATGAAGTCAAAGGAATTTCTCTTTTATAAGAGAAATGACGAAATTATAATATACAGTGGACTCCCAGTCTCACAATTATTATGGAAAGACTTATATGACAGGACCAGTTCCAACCATGTCATCCATTACTGAGTACAATACACTCCAGAAATTCAATAACCACAAATTAAAGCACTAAGGGTTTCATGAAGCAATTACTATTTATCTACATATCTAATATCTATTCATTTGGTGTTTATTTGTAATACTTTAAATTTTTTGGAGTTTTTTCACCCTTTTCATTTATTTATTAATTTTTTAATTAAATTTCTTTATTTTCAGCATAACAGTATTCATTATTTTTTCACCACACCCAGTGCTCCATGCAGTCCGGGCCCTCTATAATACCCACCGCCTGGTACCCCAACCTCCCTCCCTCCGCCATTTCAAACCCCTCAGATTGTTTTTCCGAGTCCATAGTCTCTCATGATTCACCTCCCCTTCCAAATTCCCCCAACTCCCTTATCCTCTCTAATTCCCCATGTTCTCCAAGCTATTTGTTATGCTCCACAAATAAGTGAAACTGTATAATAATTAACTCTCTCTGCTTGACTGATTTCACTCAGCATAATCTCTTCCAGTCCCATCCATGTTGCTACAAAAGTTGGGTATTCATCCTTTCTGATGGAGGCATAATACTCCATAGTGTATATGGACCACATCTTCCTTATCCATTCATCCGTTGAAGGGCATCTTGGTTCTTTCCACAGTTTGGCGACTGTGGCCATTGCTGCTATAAACATTGGGGTACAGATAGCCCTTCTTTTCACTACATCTGTATCTTTGGGGTAAATACCCAGGAGTGCAATGGCAGGGTCATAGGAAAGTTCTATTTTTAATTTCTTGAGGAATCTCCACACTGTTCTCCAAAGAGGCTGCACCAACTTGCATTCCCACCAACAGTGGAAGAGGGTTCCCCTTTCTCCACATACCCTCCAACACATGTTGTTTCCTGTCTTGCTAATTTGGGCCATTCTAACTGGTGTAAGGTGGTATCTCAATGTGGTTTTAATTTGAATCTCCCTGATGGCTAGTGATGATGAACATTTTTTCATGTGTCTGATAGCCATTTGTATGTCTTCATTGGAGAAATGTCTGTCCATATCTTCTGCCTATTTTTTGATATGATTGTCTTGTTTTGTGTGTGTTCAGTTTGAGGAGTTCTTTATAGATCCTGGATATCAACCTTTTGTCTCTACTGTCATTTGCAAATATCTTCTCCCATTTCATGGGTTGCCTCTTTGTTTTTTTGACTGTTTCCTTTGCTGTGCAGAAGCTTTTGATTTTGATGAAGTCCCAAAAGTTTATTTTCGCTTTTGTTTCCTTTGCCTTTGGAGACATATCTTGAAAGAAGTTGCTGTGGCTGATATCGAAGAGATTACTGCCTATGTTCTCCTCTAGGATTCTGATGGATTCCTGTCTCATGTTGAGGTCTTTTATCCATTTTGAGTTTATCTTTGTGTATGGTGTAAGAGAATGGTCGAGTTTCGTTCTTCTACATATAGCTGCCCAGTTTTCCCAGCACCATTTTTGAAGAGACTGTCTTTTTTCCACTGTATATTTTTTCCTGTTTTGTCGAAGATTAATTGACCATAGAGTTGAGGGTCCATATCTGTGCTCTCTACTCTATTCCACTGGTTTATGTAATACTTTAAATTTTTAAAAAATTTTTCTGGATAAAGTGTTTTAAGCTTCCTTTGTTATTTATTAAATACAGGTTGAAAATATTACCTTTGATATGCTTCACTTTTTAGAATAATTTTGAGAATAATAGAATAATGACAGCATATTGAGTCGAGATTTCCCATATAACCATTGGTCCCACACATGCATAAAATCCCCAATATCGGGGCACCTGGGTAGCTCAGTAGGTTAAATCCTCTGCCATCAGCTCCGGTCATGATCCCAGGGTCCTGGGATCGAGCCCCGCATTGGGCTTTCTGCTCAGCAGGGAGCCTGCTTCCTCCTCTCTCTCTGCCTACTTGTGATCTCTATCTGTCAAATAAATAAATATAATCTTAAAAAAAAAAATCCCTAATATCAGCATCCCCCACCAGAGTGGTACAATTGTTAAAATTGATGAACTTACATTGACACATTATTATCATCCAAAGTCTATAATTTACAGTGGAGTTCACTTTGGTGATGTACAATCTATAGGTTTTAGCAAATTTATAATGATATTTATATACCACTACTTTATCAAGCAGTTTCACTGCCTTAAAAATCCTCTCTGCTATGCCTATTTCCTACATATCCATTTTACTTTACTTTTCCCATTTTTTAAAAAAAGACATTAGAAGGGTGCCTGGATGGCTCAGTTGTTTAAGCTTCTGCCTTCAGCTCAGGTCATGATCGCAGCATCCTGTGATTGAGCCCCAAATTGGGCTCTCTTCCCTGCAAGGAGCCTGTTCCTCCCTCTTGCTCTGCCTGCCTCTTCCCCTGCTTATGTTCTCTCTTTCTCTGTCAAATAGATAAAATCTTTCTAAAAAATACATTGGAGGGGCACCTGGGTGGCTCAGTGTATTAGGCCTCTGCCTTCGGCTCAGGTCATGATCTCAGGATCCCGGGATGGAGCCCAGCATCGGGCTCTCTGCTTAGCGGGGAGCCTGCTTCCCCCTCCCTCGACCTACCTCTCTGCCTACTTATTATTTCTCTCTCTGTCAAATAAATAAATAAATAAAATCTTAAGAAGTAATTTTAAAAAAAGACATTAGAAATTTCACTATCTTCATGAAAGCAGAGATGTTAATTGAGGAGTCACATTTTTCCAGTACAACTGTCTATAGAGTATTAAGGATATTATTTCCACTTGTTTCTCTTTTTTAATTTAAAAATAGGTATCTTATGGTTTTGGGTGCAATTGTAAATGGGATTGACTCCTTAATTTCTCTTTCTTCTGTCTTGCTGTTGGTGTAGAGAAATGCAACTGATTTCTGTGCATTGATTTTATATCCTGACACTTCACTGAATTCCTGTATAAGTTCTAGCAGTTTAAATGTTTTTTCATATTACCTGAAAGATTCCTTCATAACTGGAACAAATACTGGCTCTATCCCAGACTCAGGAACCTAGAATAAGAAGTTTTTAACGATCACAAATTGTTTTATTAGGGCTTATAAATCACGCTTTAAAGGCTTAAAATCTTGTTGAAGGGTGCACATACACATTAATAGTTCACATTTTTTGAAAACTATGTTACTCCCATTAAAGGAAAAATGAGTCAAAATTAATAGTGCACATATCTATTTCCATACTTGATGAAAATATTCCAGCTGTTATTTGCAAATATTATTTAATACACAAATATTATTATGCTCCTAATGTGAACCAAGTGCAATGGTAAGTACAAGGAGTCAAGCTGTACTTTCAAAACCTTTTTCTTGGAAAATCTAGGATCGAGGGAATAACTTGCTAAATTATAGAAATGAGACTGAGTGGGGAAGAATGTTTCCATTGCTTAATTGATTGGGGAGCTCAAATAATTGTTTACATTTGCATCTGTTACTTTTGCAGCATTTCAAAGGAAATAAATGCATGTTTAATTTGATAGTGGCTTAGGTTTAATAATTGTTTATGATTGTGAATGCACTACTGTGATATTAGAAATGAGACTTACACTTTGTCTTTCATATATACATATGAACAACATACATAATATGTAAATATAAATTTGCATCATTATAGATGTTTGTAACATATATGTGTTCTATTATCAAACTACAAATACTATTAAACATTTTTGACTAAATTTTTCCAAATTCCTTTCAGAAAATTCCCTAGTATATTCACATTACATTACCATTACGATTACCATTACCTCATTTCCACTACCTACTGTTTGCTATAGGGTTTTTTTACTTATTTATTTATTTAATTTTATTTTGCATTGTTTTCATTTTAATTCCAGTATAGTTAACTGAGAGTGTTATATTAGTCTCAGGTGTGCAATATAGTTATTCAACAACTCTGGACATCACTCTGTGCCCGTCAGAAGTGCTCTCCTTAATCCCTCATCATCTATTGAAACCATCCACTTACCCACTGCCCCTCTTAACAGTTTGTTCTTTATAGTTGAGAGTCTTTTTCTTGGTTTGTCTATCTTTGTCTTTTGCTCCTTTGTTTCGTTTCTTAAATTCCACATATGAGTGAAATCATATGGTATTTGTCTTTCTCTGACTGACTTATTTTACTTAGCATACTAGTCTCTAGCTACATCTATGTCACTGCAAATTGTGAGATTTCATTTTTTAAAGAAAAATATTTAATTTCTTTCCTTGAGAGAGAGAGAGAGTGGAAGAAAGAGAGAGGGAGAATCTGAAGTATACTCCACACTGAGCACAGAGCCCCACTTGGGGCTCCATCCCACAACCACTAGATCAGGACCTGAGCCAAAACCAAGAGTTGGATGCTTAACCAACTGAGCCAGCTGGGTGTTTTAAGAACTCATTCTTTTTTTATGGCTGGGTTATATTCATTGTATGAATATACCACTTCTTCTGTAGCCATTGATCAGCTGATGAATACTTAAGCTGTTTCCATAATTTGGCTACTGTAAATAATGCTGCTATAAACATTGGGGTACATGTATCGCTTTGAATAAGTATTTTTGTATGATTTGTGTAAATACCTAATAGTGCAATTGCTGAATCATAAGGTACTTCTATTTTTAACTTTTTGAGAAACCTCCACACTTGTTTCTTGTGGCTTTGATTTTAGCCATTCTGAAAGATGTGAGGTGATATCTCATTGGAGTTTTGATTTGCATTTCCCTGATGATGAGTGGTGTTGAGCATCTTTTCATGTGTCTGTTGGCCCAGTGTATGCCTTCTTTGGAGAAATGTGTGTTCACATCTTCTATCCATTTTTTTAAATTTAATTATTTGGTTTTGGGGTATTGAGTTATGTAAGTTCTTTATATATTTTGGATACTAACTCTTTCTTTAGGGTTTTCTATAATATCATGCCATCTGCAAATAGCGAAAGTTTTACTTATTCCTTACCAATTTGAATGGATTTCCTTTCTTTTTGTTGTCTGATTGCTATAGCCAGAACATATAGTACTAAATGGAATAAAAGTCATAAGAGTGGACATCCTTGTCTTCTTCCTGATTTTGGGGGGAAAGCTCTCCCTTGTTCCTCATTGAATATGCTGTTCACTGTGGGTTTTCCATATAAGGCCCTTATTTTGTTGAGAGTTTTTATCATGAATAGATGTGTATCCTTGTCAAATGCTTTTCCTGAATATATAGAAACGATCATATGGTTTTTCTCCTTTCTTTTACTAATGTGATGTTTGTCTTTTTTCCATTCAGGAAGACCCACTAAATTATCTGAGTTAGGGAGGAAGGCTCAAATATGGCTCATTCGAACCTACTGGGATATTGAATTTCCTCGCCCATTCCTACCAAATTTTGAGTTTGTTGGAGGACTCCACTGTAAACCTGCCAAACCCCTGCCTAAGGTAAGTGATTCCTGTCTCTTTTGTTTTATTTGCTCTGAAGCATTTAACCAGTATTCTACTTAAAAATATCATTCCTCAACAATATTTGTGTGTCCCAACAATATCTGTAGTCAAATCCAATGTTCACTTGCTGTCACTCCAACATTTACACAATTCCTCATTTGAGATCCCAAGGCTTGACATCATAGAGTATTAATGGGTTTGCTTAGATGATGAGAGTATGTGTTTTCTGCCACATATCAAGGCTAGACAAAATCTCAGTAAAGATCACTGAGGGAGGGATGCCTGTGTGGCTCAGTCAGATAAGGGGCTGCCTTCTGCTCACGTCATGATCCCAGGGTCTTGGGATAGACACCCACATTGGGCTCCTTGCTTAGAAAGGAGTCTGCTTCTCCCTCTGCCTCTGCCTGCCACTCTGTCTGCTTATGTTCTCTCCCTCTGACAAACAAATAAATAAAATATTTGAAAAAAAGAAAAGAATCATTGGGGGAACATGGTTCTCAACATGATAGCTGTCTGAGAAAATGAGCACAGGAAAAACTACATTTTGTACATAATAAGTACCACAAATTCTGCATATTTAATAAGAACCAAATAATTTCAACCACTTAGAGCTGAAAAAATTCATAATATAAAATTGAAAAATAATTCTGTTAATATATAAGATGATACTTTATGAAGGAAAGCAATCAAGTAATATGTTTTAAGTTGATATTGTACCTTTAAGACATAAGAAAAACAGGTATCCCTTACGAAATGATTGTATGGTCTTTTCAACATCTCGTTGTCCATGTTTTTATTGGTAATAAGATGAAACTAAGACCTTATTTGAGGGTTAACCTAATACCAATTTTGATTGCAAAATGTTTAAATGTGTATGGTAACTTTCTCAAAGTCAAAATCCTAAGGTAAAACTAACAAAAGTTCTATTCAGCCTAACACAAGTGTCTAGAACAGATAAATCCATAAATATAATGTATTTACACACTATGGAATATTAGTCACAAAACAGAAGAGACATCTAACACATACTCTAAGGTGGAAAAGCTTCAGGATGTTACAGAAAGTGAAAGGGGGAAATCACAAAAAGATGGATATGGTATGATTCCACTGATACGAGGCATGCAGATTAGTCAGATTTATAGAAATACAAAGAATAATGATGGTTGCTAAAGATGAGGAATTGTTATATAATGAGCACAAAATTCCAGTTTATCAAGATGAAAAAGTTCTGGTGATTTGTTACCCAGCAGTGTAAATATAGACATTATTGACTGCATGCCCAGGAATAGTTAAAATGGCAAATTTTTGTGTATTTAACCACAATTTAAAGATAAGAACAGACTTTACTGTAAAACTCCTGATACTATTTGGTATCTCTCTTTCGCTGTTTGAAGATATTTTTTTTTAAGATTTATTTATTTTAGAGAGAGGTGGGGAATAGGGGAGAGGAGCAGAGGGAGAGACAGAAGACCCAGCATATTCTCCACTGAGTGTAGAGCCAGACCCAGGGCTCAATCTTACAACCCTGAGATCATGACCTGAGGTAAAATCAGGTACTTAACTGACTGAGCCACCCAGGCACCCCTGTAGAAATTTGTTTAATAGTGTTTGCTGTGGTGTTCCTCTTTTGTAATGGAACAAATTCTTTCTTCACAGGAAATTGAAGAATTTGTCCAGAGCTCTGGAGAAAATGGTATTGTGGTGTTTACACTAGGGTCTATGATCACTAACCTGCCAGAGGAAAAAGCCAATGTGATTGCATCAGCCCTTGCACAGATTCCACAAAAGGTTAGAGTCTGTTAAACTGTGTAAGGAGTTTGCTTGCCCTTTCCTTCATGACATGGAAACCATGATGACAGCTCCAATTTATCTCAGATATGAGCAAAATATACATGACAGATGGTAAAGTAGTACAGAACGTGTTTTGACAATAACTTTGGTATTAACATTGAGATCAGAAAGAAAGATATTTAGAAGGAATATATTTAGGAGATACAATGTAACATTTGCTATTATAATGTATCATGGGCAGATGTAGAAATCACCAAATTCTGTCCTGTCAGTCACTCCTTCTCCTTATACGATTTCCAAGGGCACTGAAAAACTCATAGATGTTCTCTGAAAGGAGTTAAATTTCAACAGTTATGTTAACCAGGAACTATAAAAGTCTGAAAAGCTTCATGCAGTTTATGCTTGCTGGATAATCCAGGTTACTTTTCCTTCCACTAGCTTTTCGAGGAAAGCCAACTCAGTATGCTCTTCAGAGAAAGGATGCCCAGGGCACACCAAGCTATGTTTTGGCAATCATCCAGCCTAAGTGATTCAGGGAAAGAGAAAAACTGACATGAATGATGGAGTGGACCCGGCTAAGAGTAAAAGAGTGAAATAAATGAAAAGGGAGGAGATGAGTCCACCCCTTCAAGGTGACTCTATGCTTAGTAATAGTGGTTCCAAAAGGACTTTAACTTGCCAGAATAGTAACTTCACCTGATTAAGGAAGGAAATGGAAATATATTAAGGAGCCAACCAGAAACAAGCTTAGGATGGGAAAGTTTTGGATTCCTCTTTCTTTGTAAAATATAGTAGTAAATTATTTTCCGATATATAGAAAACAACTGGAGTATTTGGGTATTTGTGAACTACTTTTTGGTTTACTGATGTAGTTTCTCTTTATGCTAATGTTCACTTAATATCTAAAGTTACTTGACTATTTGCATATGTTAACCAATGTAAACCATCATCCAGTTTATGTGGATTCCTGGGGAATTCTAAAACAAATCTATTTTGGTACTGGGAATTGGGAATGGAAATTGCTTGGGTATAGAACTCATATTAATCCATGCTATCAATGTTTTGTAGTGCATCATTGAAGTATTAACAATCAGTTAAATAAAATGTAGCATCATCACAGCTTTGGATGTTTTTCAACAGCTGCACTTTTATTTCTGAAGTTCCAACAGGCTTTTTTTTTTTTTTTTTAAAGATTTTATTTATTTATTTGACCAAGAGAGAGATCACAATTAGGCAGAGAGGCAGGCAGAGAGAGAGGAGGAAGCAGGCTCCTGCTGAGCAGAGAGCCAGATGCAGGGCTCCATTCTAGGACCCTGGGATCATGACCCAAGCCAAAGGCAAAGGTTTTAACCCACTGAGCCACCCAGGTGCCCCGCCAACAGGCTCTTCTTTGTAATATTTAAAGAATTTCCAAAGCAAGAAATAGTAATAACAATCTGGATTCATGTAAAAATTTAACTTTTTCTTGGAAGTAGTGTCTAATAATTAGTGATGTAAAAGAAATTATAGGTACAAGAGAAATTATTTACATTAATAAATTACTGGTAAGCAGAAATATTTATTTCTCACAAGCAACAGATTACATGCTTAGCTTTTTTGTATATCAAAAGATGTAAAACTCTAATAAAATAACATGTGGAACAAGTAGACATACATGAACTCCCTCCTGCAACACTTTAAAAGAAATAAATAGGTAATATTACATTGGAAGATGATAGCAGTTACAATAGATAAAACAAAACAAATGTGTAGGACTTAGTAATTTCCAATTTGTTTGCACTAGAATTATAATAACTGCCTAAAAATTTCTTAAATATGTATATTTGTCACTGTTAAACTCATTTGTCTAATCTTCATGTGTAAAACATCATGATTACATTCATACTTGATTGAATGTAAAAATAAGTAAAAAATGTGGGTATTTTATTATACCAGCATTTTGGTAGTCTCATTTTTAATATATTTGTCCTGTTATTTTTCATTCAGTGAAAGGGGTCTAACTAGATTATCTCTTAATTTCTTAAAATTAAAAATAGAGCTTCCCTATGACCCTGCAATTGCACTCCTGGGTATTTACCCCAAAGATACAGATGTAGTGAAAAGAAGGGCCATCTGTACCCCAATGTTTATAGCAGCAATGGCCACAGTCACCAAACTGTGGAAAGAAACAAGATGCTCTTCAACGGACGAATGGATAAGGAAGATGTGGTCCATATACACTATGGAGTATTATGCCTCCATCAGAAAGGACGAATACCCAACATTTGTAGCAATATGGATGGGACTGGAAGAGATTATGCTGAGTGAAATCAGTCAAGCAGAGAGAGTCAATTATCATGTGGTTTCACTTACTTGCGGAGCATAACAAATAGCATGGAGGACAAGGGGAGATGGAGAGAAGGGAGTTGGGGGGAATTGGAAGGGGAGGTGAACCATGAGAGACTATGGACTCTGAAAAACAATCTGAGGGTTTTAAAGGGGTGGGGGTAGGAGGATGGGGGAACCAGGTGGTGGGTATCAGGGAGGGCATGGATTGCATGGAGCACTGGGTGTGGTGCAAAAACAATGAATACTGTTACGCTGAAAAAATAAATTAATTTTTTTAAAAAGTAAGAAAAAAAATTCTAATATGCTGGGGCACCTGGGTGGTTTAGGGGTTAAAGCCTCTGCTTTTGGCTCAGGTTATGATCCCAGGGTCCTGGGATCAAGCCCCACATTGGGCTCTCTGCTCAGCAGGGAGCCTGCTTCCCCCCTCTCTCTCTCTGCCTCTCTATCTACTTGTGAGCTTTCTCTGCCAAATAAATAAATAAAATCAATAAAATAATTCTAATATGCTATAACTTCAAAGTTTCAACTCATGAAATAAGGGATTTTCTTTTACAGGTTCTATGGAGATTTGCTGGCAAGAAACCAGACAAGTTAGGGCCAAATACTCGGCTGTATGACTGGATCCCCCAGAATGACATTCTTGGTAAGAATCTGGAAAACCTTGAGTTAAATGCAATGCTAAACAAAATGATAAGAGTTCTGAAGAAGCAAATTGATTGAACATTCATTATTGAAAAATTCTAAAACAAAACTTAACTTCATTACATTTGTTTTACCGTGCTAGGGGGTAAAACATCACATATGGGATGTTATTATACACAGTCATGTTCTTTATGACCAGAATCAAAGTATGTTTATTTCAGGTGTAATTACTTCTCAAGCGTAATTTTCTAATTTTTTTTAATTTACATTTTTTTAATTAATTTTTTATTTTTTATAAACATACATTTTTATCCCCAGGGGTACAGGTGTGTGAATCACCAGGTTTACACACTTCACAGCACTCACCAAAGCACATACCCTCCCCAATGTCCATAATCCCACCCCCTTCTCCCAAATCCCCTCCCCCCACCAACCTTCAAAAGTACAGCATCCCTTCCTGATCAAAACTCTTCAAAGTGTAGGGATAGAGGGCACATACCTCAATATCATCAAAGCCATCTATGAAAAACCCACCGCAAATATCATTCTCAATGGAGAAAAACTGAAAGCTTTTCCGCTAAGGTCAGGAACACGGCAGGGATGTCCATTATCACCACTGCTATTCAACATCGTACTAGAGGTCCTAGCCTCAGCAATCAGACAACAAAAGGAAATTAAAGGCATCCAAATCGGCAAAGAAGAAGTCAAATGATCACTCTTCGCAGATGATATGATACTATATGTGGAAAACCCAAAAGACTCCACTCCAAAACTGCTAGAACTTATACAGGAATTCAGTAAAGTGTCAGGATATAAAATCAATGCACAGAAATCAGTTGCATTTCTCTACACCAACAGCAAGACAGAAGAAAGAGATATTAAGGAGTCAATCCCATTTACAATTGCATCCAAAACCATAAGATACCTAGGAATAAACCTAACCAAAGAGACACAGAATCTATACTCAGAAAACTATAAAGTACTCATGAAAGAAATTGAGGAAGACACAAAGAAATGGAAAAATGTTCCATGCTCCTGGATTGGAAGAATAAATATTGTGAAAATGTCTATGCTACCTAAAGCAATCTACACATTTAATGCAATTCCTATCAAAGTAATTTTCTAATTTTTAATTTAAATGCAAATAGCCAACATAGAGTGCATCATTTGTATCAGTTGTACTGTTCAGTATTTTATCAATTGCATATAACACCCCATGCTCATCACATCAAGTGCCCTCCCTAACGTCCATCACCCAATTAACCTATCTCCGATCCACCTCCCCTCCAGCAACCCTTGGTTTGCTCCTTATAGGGGCAAACTATAGCAAACCATAGGTTTGTCTCCCTGTATGATTTCTCTCCATTTGGTTTTCCCTCCTTCCCCTATGATCCTCTGTGCTGTTTCTTACATTCCACATATGGGTGAAAGCATAAGATTATTGTCTTTCTCTGACTGACTTATTTCATTCAGCATAATACTCTTCAGTTCCATCCATGTCAGTGTAAATGGTTAGTATTCAACCTTTATGATGGCTAAGTAATATTCTATTGCATAAATATACCACATTATCTTTATCCACTCATCTGTCCTTGGATATCTCAGCTCTTTCTACAAGTTGGCTATTGTGAACATTGCTGCTATAAACACTGGGGGTTATAGCAGTGCTTCTTCAGGTCAATACATTTGTATCTTTGAGGTAAATATCCAGAAGTGCAATTCCTGTGTCATAAGGTAGCTTTGTTTATAACATCTTGAGGATCCTCCATCATATTTTCCAGAGTGACTGCACCAGCTTGCATTCCCACCAACATTGTAAGAGGGTTTCTCTTTCTCCACATCCTCTCCAACATTTGTTGTCTCCTGTCTTGTTAATTTTAGCCATTCTGACTGGTATAAGATGGTATCTCACTGTGGTTTTGGTTTATATTTCCCTAATGCCAAGGGATGTTGAGCATTTTTTCATGTGCCTATTGGCCATTTTCATGTCTTCTTTGAAGAAATGTCTATTCATATCTTCTGCCCATTTCTTGAGTGGATTATTTGTTTTTTGGATGTTGACGTTGCAATTTCTCTTTCTTCTGTCTCATTGTTAGTGTATAGAAGTGCAACTGATCTCCGTACATTGATTTTATTTCCTGCCATGTGGCTGAATTCCTGTATAAGTTCTATCAATTTGGGGGTAAAGTGTTTGGGGTTTTCCACATAAGGTATCATGTCATCAGCAAAGAGTGAGAGTCTGACTTCTTCTTTGCCATATTGAATGCATTTTATTTCTTTTTGTTGTCTGACTGCTGAGGCTAGGACTTCCAGTTCTATGTTGAACAAAAATGGTGATTGGGCATCCCTATCATATTCCTGACCTTAGAGGAAAAGTTCTGTTTTGCCCCCATTGAGAATGATATTCACAGTGGGCTTTTCATAGATGGCTTTTATGATATTGAGATAGTTTCCCTCTATGCCTTCACTGTGGAGAGTTTTAATCAAGAAACATAACATACTGTGTTTTGTCAAATGTTTTTCTGCATCAATAGAGAAGGACATATATGTTTCTTGATGTTTCTTTTATTAATGTGATGTATTACATTGATTGATTTGTGAGTGCAGAACCACCCTTGCAGCCCAGAAATAAGTCTCACATCATTGTGGTGAGTAATCTTCTTAATGCACTGTTGGATCTTATTGGCTAATCTCTTGGTGAGAAATTTTGCTTCCATGTTCATCACGGGTATTGCCCTGTAATTTTCCCTTTTGGTGGGGCCTTTGGTTTGGAGAGCAAGGTAATGCTGGCCTCATAAAATGAGTTCAGAAGTTTTCCTTCCATTTATATTTTTTGAAACAGCTTCAGAAGAAGAGGTATTATTTCTCCTTTAAGTGCTTGGTAGAATTCCTGTGGGAAGCCATCAGCTCTTGTCTCTATTTGGCTGGGAGATTTTTTCTTACTACTTCAAATTCCTTCCTGGTTATCAGTGTGTTCACATTTTCTATTTATTCTTGTTTCAATTTTAGTAATTTATACATTTCCAGAAATGCATCCATTTCCTCCAGATTGCCTATTTTATTGTCATATAGTTGCCCATAACATGTACGTAAAATTATTTGAATTCCTCAGTGTTGAGCATGATCTCTCCTCTTTCATTCATGATTTTATTAATTTGGGTCCTTTCTCTTTTCTTTTTGATAATCTGGCTAGGGATTTTTTGATGTAATTAGCTCTTTGAAAGAACAAGCTTCTAGCTTTATTGATCTGCTCTACACTTTTAGTTTCTATTACATTGATATGTGCCCTAATTGTTATTTTTTCTTCAGCTTGGTGTAAGTTTTATTTGCTGTTCTTACTCCAGCTCCTTTAGTTTTAAAGTTAGCTTGTGTATTGGGGACCTTTCTAATTTTTTTTGAAAAAGGCTTGCATTGCTATGTACTTCCCTCTTAGGACCGCCTCTGCTGCATCCTAGAGGTTTTGAACAGCTGTATTTTCATTTTCATTGGTTTCCATGAAGCTTTTAAATTCTTTTTTAATTTCCTGGTTGACCCATTCATTCTTTAGGAGGATGCTCTTTTACCTTCAAATGTTTGAGTTCCTTCCAAATATCCTCTTGTAATTGAGTTCAAGTTCAAAGCATTATGCTCTGAAAATATGCTGGGGACAATTCCAATCCTTTGTTATGGGTTGAAAAACAATTTGTGCCCAGTATGTGATTTATTCTGGAGAATGTTCCACGTGCACTTGAGAAGAATGTGTATGCTGTTGCTTTAGATGGAATGTTTTGTATATATCTTTGAAGTCTATCTCATCCACTGTGTCATCCATAGCCCTGTTTCCTTGTTGATCTTCACTTAGATGTCCATTAGAATGAGTGGGATATTGAAATTCCCTATTATTGTATAATTATCAGTGTGTTACTTTAATTTGGTTATTAATATATTTATATAAATCTTTGCTTCCAAGTTAGAAGCATACATATTTATAATTGTTAGATCTTCTTGTTGGATAGACCCTTTAATTATGATACAATGTCTCTCTTCATCCTTTCTACAGTCTTTGGTTTAAAATCTGATTTTTCTGACATTAGTATTGCCACCCCAGCTTTCTTTTGATGCCCATTAGAATGAAAATTGTTTTCCACCCCCTCACTTTCAATCCTGAGGTGCCTTGAGTCTAAAATATGTCTCTTACAGACAGCATATTGATGTGTCTTGCTTTTTTTATGTAATCTGATACCCTGTGTCTTTCAGTTAGTCCATTTAGCCTATTTCATTCAGAGAAACTATTGAAAGATATGAATTTCATGCTATTGTATTCCTGTAAAGTCACTGATTCTATAGGTTGTCTCTGTTCCTTTCTGGTCTGTGTTACTTTTGGACTCTCTCTTCACTTAAAGAATCTCCTTTAATATTACTTTCAGAGCTGGTTTAGTGATCAAAAATTCTTTGAGTTTCTGTTTGTCCTGAAAGCCTTTTCTCTCTCCTATTCTGAATGACAGCCTTGCTGGATAAACTATTTTTGGTTCCTATTTTTCTTATCACTCTAAATATATCCTGTCAGTCTTTTCTGGTTTGCCAGGTCTCTTGGTTACGTCTGCTGCAAATCTAATGTCTCTACCTTTGTAGGTTATGGACCTCTTGTCCCAGGCTGCTTTCAGGATTTTCTTTTTGTCTGTGAGATTTGCAAGTTTCATTATTATGTGTCAAGGTGTTGACCTATTTTTATTGATTTCCAGGGCGGTTCTCTGTGTCTCCTGGACTTGAATGCCTATTTCCTTCCCTAGAGTAGGGAAAATTCTCAGCTATGATTTGCTCAAATATGCCTCATGGACCTCTCTTCCTCTTCCTCTGGGACCCCAAAAACTCTAATATTATTTTGTTCATGGGATCACTCATTTATCAAATCCCCCCCCCCTTACCCTTTGGGTCCATTAGTTGTTTTTCTTGCTTTCTATGGCTTCCTTCCTTCCTTTCCATTATCTTGTCTTCTATGTCACTGACTCTTTCTTCTGCCTCATTTACCTTATCTGGAAGAGCATCCGTTTTAGATAGCATCCCAGTTAAAGTATTTTTAATTTGTCTGATTGGATTTTATTTCTACACTAAGAGATTTTCTAGTATGTTTTGTGCTTTTTTTTAAGCCCACTTAGTAAGCTTATAATCATTACCCTGAATTCCAGCTCTGGCATTTTACTTATATCCATTTTGATTATATCTGTGGCAGAGAGTATCACCTATGGTTCTTTTTTGTTGTTGTTGTGATTTCCACCTTCTAGGCATTTTAACCAAAGAAGAATGGAAGAATGAGACAACAAAATAAAAAAATATATATCAACCACAAATCAAATGCAACACACACTATACAAATCCAAAGAGGTCAGAAACTAAAAAAGACAAAGAAAAAAAAAGATAGTGGAGAGAGAGATTATAATCTCCCAGGTGGACAAAACATGGTGATCCACTTGATCCTAGGTGTATTTTGGTCCGTTAGAAGACACTAAATCCCAAAATTGTAAAGAAAGCAAAACTCACATAAACACAAAAATATAATTGAAACAGTGAGAGGAAGCCAAAAATGAAGAATAAATCTATAAAATGTAAATTTAAAAATGAATGCTAAAAAATAGTTAAAAACAATTTTTTAAAATAGAAACCAGTTGGTGTGCCTGGGTGGCTCAGCCACTTAAGCTATTGCCTTTGGCTCAGAACATGATCTCCAGGTTTTGAGATCGAGTCCTGCATCTGGTTCCCTCCTCAGCATGGAAATTGCTTCTCTCTTTCTATCCCTCTGTGATTCCCCCCTGATAGTTCTCTCGCTCTCACACATATAAACAATATGTTTAAAAAATAAAATAAAATAAGAAACCAATTGAAAAAAAAAAGACAAAAAGAACAAGAGATTTTAAACTGAAAGTTAAATGACTCTTGAGAAAAACTGAATTCTACATACTATTTTCTCCCAGTGCTGGAGTTTTATAGTCCTCTGTGCTCCAAAAACTGGGTGTTCCCTGTTGGTTTTGCTGGTCTTCCAGGAGAAGGGCCAGCTGCATTGATTCTCAAGTGTCTTTGCCTGGGCAGATTTGCACAACACCTTGCCAGGGGCTGGGCTCAGTATAAGCTTTCTGATTGCTCTATGTGGCTTTTGTTCACTGAAGACCCTCTCTCCCTATTTGGAGGATGAAAATAAAAATGGCTGCATGCCAGTCTCCAGCCCTGGAGCTGAAAGATCACAGCCCCTTCTCTTCAGCAAAACTTCAGGGATAAGCAGTTTTCAGTTCTGTGTGTGCCAAATTGCAGACCCGTGTGGTGTGCACACATGCTGATCCTCCCAGGAGAAGGTGAAGGGTCACCACATTTCTGCCCTTTGGAGGTCCCCCACACAGAGAATGGTCACCTGATCATGGTGCAGTTTGCAGTTTATGGCAAACTGAGCTGAGAGCCCCCTCTCTGTCTCACTGAATATAACTGGTTTCTCTTCTCTAATGGATTGGGAATTCTTCAGCTCAGGCACCCCTGTTCTTTCTGTGACCCCAGGGATCCTGAGACCACACTGACCCACCTAGGATTCTGCCCCACTTTGCCACCTGAGCACCTTTCAGGCAGGGACATCTCTCCCTGGAACAGACTTCTGAAGAGTCTGAATTTGCCCTTCATGGCTAAATCACTTTCTGGTAGCCAGCTTATGGATGCTCCCTCCCCCTACCATCTATCTTCCGAATATACCCTCAGATTCATTTTTCTGCACCTCCCACCTTGCAAAAAGTGCCCACTTTTCTATTTGTAGAATTTCAGCAATTCTATTCTTACATCTCAAGTTGAATTCATAGGTGGTCAGAAAAGTTTTATAGTTACTGCCTAAATTCTGGGACAAGATGAAATGAGGTCCCTTACTCTTCCACCATCTTGCCTCTCCCAATAAATTTTTAATAACGAAATGGATCATCACTTCGTCTCCTGATTCTCCCACTTAATTCCTATCTTTTCTCATTCTGCATGACTATTCAGTGCTAGTGAAAAATTATTCCCAGTAACTCTACACTTTCTCCAGGAAAACAGCATAATCTTTTTCATGAAGTCATAACACATTTCATGATAAAGTGCAGTCTTTCTTTCCCCTGATTTGAACCACCACTATCAGACTTCCTGTTGCCTTGACACTCTACATGTTAAATTCAGTGGCTTTACTGTTTAAGAGAATATGTTCTAATATGCCACCTCCTTTTCTTTTCTTTTCTTTTTTTTTCTTTTTGCACATGCTCTTCTTTATCCAGAATTTTCCCTTTCAATCTGTCTGTTCAGCCATCTTGTAACCATTTTTCAAGTTACAACTGCCACACCAATTTTCACTGACTTCTCCAGCAGATTTTTGCTCTTCTTGCTCTGAGATCTAAAAGACATTTTAATGCTATTTCATATGTATTGTACTATGTGCCTTATGTTGCTAACCTCTCCTTTTTTTCCTAAGAATTATAATTACTAATGTGCTGAGATTCATCCAATCCTAGGTCACCCAAAAACCAAAGCCTTTGTAACTCATGGTGGAACCAATGGCATCTATGAGGCGATCCACCATGGGATTCCAATGGTGGGCATTCCCTTGTTTGCGGATCAACCTGATAACCTTGCTCACATGAAGGCCAAGGGAGCAGCTGTCAGTCTGGATTTCCACACACTGTCTAGTACAGATTTGCTCAATGCATTGAGGATGGTCATTAATAACCCTTCGTGAGTATTATATTTTTTTCATTAATAGTATTTAGAGATAGGTTCTTCTATCAATGATGATTATGCATTTCATTCTATATTTAAGAAACTAATTTTGAAATATTAATATGTATAACTTATCTTAAACTTACCTTTATTTTCAACCAGACATTTATTGCAAAGTTGCTTTTTAACCCCATTGAATTAATGGGCTGCCACAATTTTCTATATGAGCAAATGCAAAAGTTATATGGAATTGTATATATGGAATTGTATATATGGAATTGTAAGGACACATTTTAAAAAATATGATAGAATTTCTGGAATGAAAGAATGAAGACTTTTCAGTTATGTAAAATAACTTTCAATTCAGCACTGAAAATTCCAAAACTATAAAACTTTTTGCTCAAGAATTAATTATGATTTTTATTTTAATATATATTTATAATATGTGATGTATGTACCATAATATTTAGAGTATATACATATGGAGTATGTTACAGAATTATGAAGCCATGACTATAATCTAAGTTTGGGACATTTTCATTAACCCAAAAAATGACTTAGAAGTCATTTCCCATTCCTCTTGCCTTAAGTAAACAATCTACTTTGTGGCTCTACTAATTGCTGAATTCTGGATATTTCATACAAATGGAATCATACAACTTATGGCCTTTTGAATGTAGCTTTTTTCACTTGGCGGTTTTTGAGTTTCACTGATGTGGTAGTTTTGCATTACTGAATAATATTCGATGGTATGAATATACTACAATCTATTTATTCATCAGTTCATGAACATTTTGATTATTTCCACATTTAAGAATTATAAATATTCCTACATATGGTATTGTGTAAACAAAATTTGTCACTTCTTTTTGAAATGAAGGGAACTTTTGGAAATTCTAGGAGTAGAATTGCTGGTCATATGTTAACTCTGTGAAGAACTGCCAAATTGACATCCAAATGAGATGCACCATTTTACATTTCCACCAGCTGAGTAGGGGAGATCCAATTTCTCCACATCATTACCAACACTTGCTATCATCTGTTTTGGTTTTTTTTTTTTTTTAATATTTTTTATTCATTTATTTGACAGAGATCACAAGTAGGCAGAGAGGCAGGCAGAGAAGAGAGGGGGAAGCAGGCTCCCCACTGAGCAGGGAGCCTGATGTGGGGCTCGATCCCAGAACCACAAGATCATGACCTGAACTGAAGGCAGAGGCTTAAACCACTGAGCCACCCAGGTGCCCCTACCATCTGTTTTATTACAGACATCCCAGTGAGTGTGAAGTGGTCTCTCCTTGTGCTTTTAATTAGCATTTCCCTTATAGCCTAAGTTATTAAGCATCTTTTCATATACCAATTGCCATCCATGTGTCCTCTTTAGAGAAATGTCTATTCCAATTCTTTGGTAATTTTTAAATTTCATTTTTTGTCTCACCTTTTTAAAAAATTTGTTGTGTTTTATGAATATAACACATTAACATATATATGATTTGTTAATGTTTTCTTCCCCTCTGGATGACTTGATTTTTAACTTTCTTGATTGTGTCCTTTGAAGCAAAAATTTTTTAAAGTTGAAAAGACAAAGAAATTATCTATATTACACAGGAAAATAATGTGTGGGAATTTGTAGTGCCTAGCACATGAATTCAGTATTTGTTACTACTACTGGTATTAGTATTATATTAGGAGAGTATCATCTAATGAAATACCGAAAAATGTATTATCAAGAAGAAAATGGTAGAACAATAATCAATAAAATACTTTAAATAGATAAGAAAGAAAAAGAAATAGATGGCATGTTGGAAAAATAGAACAGAAAATAGAAAATAAGACAGCAGGTAAAAAATATCAATATGCCAGCACTTACATTAAACTTAAACAGATTATATAATTTAAAGATAAATATTGTCAGGATGCATTTTAAAAACTATATACTGTTTATAAGACGTGTTCAAATGGAAATGTAGAAGAGGATTTTAAGTACAAATGTAGAAAATGATCTATTTTAGCAGTAACCACTTAGAAATGTGTGCCTATGCGACTATCAGACACAGTACTCCAGAATCGCTAACAAAAATAAAGATACATATTTCATAACGATACATAGACTGATCTGTTAAAACAACACAAATTAGTAACTGGTGACACCTACTACGAAAATATCAAAATGCAGCTGATGTAGACAAAAGAACAAACAAATACTCAACTCTACAGTCATAATATTGAGTTTTCAAACATCTTTCTAAATAACATAGAAAAAGAAGAAAAAAAAAGAAAGGATGGATGGATGGAGAAGATAATGAAATGACTAAATTCCTAAATGTTTAAAGGATTCAATTTGAAATATAACCTATCCCACATACATATACATCATAATATATAAAACAACAGATAATACATATATATCAAGAATGGAATAGATATTGGAATTAACCGTATGCTGGGCTATACACCAAGAGTAAATTTGAAAAATATAAATCATCAACAGTATATTGTCCAGCCTTACTGGAATTCACTTAGAAAATGTCAAAAAGAAAGATAACAGAAACATCTCTAAATTTTGGAAATTAAGTAATATACTTCTACATAATTCAGTCAGTAAAGAAATCACAACCCTAAATAGCCTTCTTCTCAGCAATTCCACGTTCACATTATATACAAACACAACTGTATAAACATGCAAATCTAAAGAAATACACAAGATTTTTATAACAGCTTTAGTAGTAATGGCTAAAAAATTAACACAAATGTCCACTGATCGTTAAAGGAAGAAATACTCTGTGGTGTTGCCAAGCAATGGAATACTACAATGTACACAATGTACAATACAGACAATGGAATAATAGAATTATTCTATAATTAACCGACAACTGTTAGACAAAAGACAAAGGAAATGAGTGCTATCTTATTATACTGATACATAAATAAGAAAAATAATCTATGATGACTAAAAGGGTCAGGGAAGATGGGATCCTTCTGGGGAGCATGCGATACCCTATATCAATATCTAAGCAGTAGGTGTATAATTACATCCACTTCACAATAATATTCTAGCAAATTTTGAATTTATGAACTGTTCAGTTAAGACAAGGTGCATTTTTCTTATGCTCTATATTTAAATATTATTATGGAAAATATATTTAAAATCCTAGGTTTCAAAGAGTAGCACACACACATCGCAAATGTCTAAGGGTGCTTTGATAGTGTGATCCAGAAAAGCCCGAGATGGAACACAGAGCTGGTCATCTATCAAGATGTAGAAGCAGCTTTGGAGTTTTGCAGGGAAAAGTGTCCAGCAGAGAGACAGAGGGGACAGAAAGTGCAAAGGTGCTTATGTTTGGACATGTTTGGCAACTTTAGTGAACTCCTAGCAGGCCTTTATGCCTACAACAGAGTGTACATGGGACAAAGTGACAGGAGGAGAGATTGCCAGGGGGCTGTATCTGTAAGATCCTATAGTCCAAAATCCATAGCTGGATTTTATTCTAAAGGTAATGAGAAGCCAGATGGAAATTTTGAGCAGGGAAGTGCCGTGATCTGATATCAGTTTCAAAAATCAGACTGGCTACATGATGGAAAATAAAGAGTAGAGGGTAGAAGAGTGGAGACACAGGGACCGGTGAGGTGGCATTTTATTTACCATGGCACATTCCCTTTGCTGCTTCATGAGGTCATTCTACAAGTGCATTCCCACCATCTCACCTACAGCTGTTACCAGGGCCTATAGCATTTCCTCTGTTAGAAAAGATCAAACTATCCTCACTACACTTCCATTTTCACTTCTCAGAATAGTTGGTGATGGGAAAATTCCAATTTAAATGCCAAATCTCCAGTGCAGATCCAAATAAAAAAACATACTGCTTCTGTAACTCTATGACATATATTTTGAAGCATTTGTATGGCCCTTTTCAAAAACCTTTCATGGGAATTATATGATTAGGCAAATGAGCTTCCTTTCAATGTCGGTATCTTTATGTTTCTGTTTAGATACAAAGAGAACGCTATGAGATTATCAAGGATTCACCACGACCAGCCTATAAAGCCCTTGGATCGAGCCGTCTTCTGGATAGAGTTTGTCATGCGCCACAAAGGAGCCAAACACCTGAGGCCGGCCTCCCATGACCTCACCTGGTTCCAGTACCACTCTCTGGATGTGATTGGGTTCCTGCTGGCCTGTGTGGCAGCTGCTATATTTGTCACCACACAGTGTTGTCTGTTCTGTTACCGGAAGTTTGCAAAAACAGGGAAGAAGGAAAAAAAGGAGTAGTTACATCAGGGGCCTCAAGCTGGTATGCCTCACAAATGGGACGCATCCAGTTTATTCCAGCAAGAAGCTGTGATAGAAGGCTTTTTCCTCTTGTGACAAAATGACCTTTCACCACTTAGCTTCTCAGAATGAAATCTGTTTTGAAGGGATTTACAGCCTATTTAAGAGTTAGAAACGTCATGCCAAAAGGAAAACTGGAAAAAAATAAATAAAAGAAAAATAAAACTGTATGGGTATTTATTGAAACTTATTATTCTAAATCAAAAGTCATCTCCCTCCAAAAGTTATTGATCTTAACTGTGTTTCAAGTATTGGGTATGGACACAAGCTTATGAAAACTATACACAATATCTTTATTATTGTGCAAATACTCAGAATATGTTAACTTAAATTGGAACCAGAATTTTGTAGTTTTGTCCTTTGCTACAGATACGACATGTAGTTAAAATTGTGCAAAATGATTTATTTGTTTATTTCATTTTGGGAGACCACTGATTCTCCAGAGTAAGGTCCAGCCTCAGCGTCACTCCTTACCTAAGAACAGGGCAAGTTCTTGGGTTTCATCCAGCTTGTCACTTTCCAGCAGAACGTAGGTGAATTTAGAAGTCTATCAGCTACCCCTTTGCTATTATAAAACTGTGCTGTTCAACTGGTTAAGCTTCTGACTCTCGGTTTCAGCAAAGGTTGGGATCTCATGGCGGTAAGATCAAGAGATCAAGTCCCAGAGTTGGGCTCTGGGCTCAGCAAGTAGTCTGCTGAAGATTATCTAACTCAGCTTCTCACTCCTCCTGCTCCGGGGTACTCTCTCTCCAAAATAAGTAAAATCTTAAAAAAACAAAACTAAAACTGAGCTATATATGACAGACTTTGTTTCATTAGCTTATTCTCTTTACCTCACAGTCCTTTAAAAAGATTCACCTGGTGGATTCCACGCTCATTCTACCCTTTGATAATGGATGCAAAGTCTCACTTGTAGGTTGGATATAGAGGACACGCTCCCTAAAGGAACTTACTGAACTTTCACTCTGTCCTATTGAGAGGGAAGGGGCTGCCATGCCTATCAGGGAGGGAGTCATCACCTTGTAGGCCAAAGAGGCCCATTAGGAGGAGTACCTGATCCCCTGAAGCAGAGGCTGGTGGCCAGAGTCTGATGACTGGTTCTTGTGGCCCAGAAGGATGGGGCTCCAAAGCCCACAACAAGGTGCTGCATCAGCTGGGCATGTCCAGCAGTGGCATCTGGAGGTAGCCTCAGTGCTAGTAGTGGACTGTCATGGAGTTGGCTGCCCCCAGACCTGTTCCGGTCCTCGGCAACCCAGCCCAGGCCCCCTGGACACTGTGGACTACGACATAGCGAGAATGAACAGCCTGGCCCGCCAAGTGCTGCATGGCTGGCAGCCCTCGGCCAACCCAGTCTTTACAACCCCAGCCTGGCTGTGTGCCTCAGTTCACCCAAAGGCGTACATGC